>NC_089582.1:12013773-12296970 GCF_019320115.1 Miscanthus floridulus | reverse complement strand
CCTGGATTGTCGTGGATTTGATGAAGCCATACTGGTTGGTATGAATGAGTGATGTGATCTTGCCTTGGAGCCTGTTGGCTAGGAGCTTTGTGATAATTTTGAGGACACAGTTTAGAAGTGAGATGGGCCTGAAATCATTTACTGAGGCAGGGTTGTTTGTCTTGGGAATCAAAGTGATGAAGGAATTGTTTATAGATTGCAAATCCAGGGTTCCATTGAAGAAGTCAAAGCAGAGGCTGTAGAAATCTCCTTTAATTGTTTCCCAGCAACTTTTGATGAAGTATCCATTAAAACCATCTGGGCCTGGTGCTTTATCAGCAGGCATTTGTTTGACTATATTATTAATCTCCTCAATTGTGAAGGGTCTGGATAGCTGCCTTAGGTTGCTATTGGACTGGACCAGTTGACTTAAGTTGTATAGCATGTCAGGGCTAGTAGTGCACCCCATTCTTTGTTTGTATTCCTCAAGAAGCAGAGCAGCTTTTTCACTGTGATCACACAGATCTTCCATCTTCAGTTTCAAGGGAAGTGATGGTATTTATCCTGTATCTTTCGGTTGCAGCAGCATGAAAGAATTTTGTACTTTCATCTCCAAATTTAGTCCATCTAATAGTGTATCTTTTCTTCCAATAATCTTTTTGGTGCTTAAGGAGCTTGAGGATGTGGTTGTTCAAAATCTTCCTAAAATTGAATTCTTGAAGAAAAAGAGGCCTTTGTTCTTCTAGTGTATCTAGGATCTCCAGTGTAGAATTGCAGTTTTTTATCAGGCAACTGAGGTTAGAAAGACCTTTGCTCCACTTTTTCAGGGCAGCCCTTAAAAGTTTGAATTTGGCAGTGATTCTAGTAGCACTATTAGTTGCTGAGACATTGGATTCCAGACCGAATTTACCAGATCAAAGAAGCCAGGATGCTCTACCCAGAAATTTTGAAACCTGAAGACATGAGCTTTGGGAATAGAAGTCCCAATTTGAATCTTGCAAGGAATGTGGTCAGAGGTGGGTCTAGCCATTGGAAGAAGCAAAGTGTTTGGGAAGTCACATGTCCAGTTGGAGGTTGTGAACACCCAGTCTATTTGCTCAAGGAGGGGAGCACTTTGCATATTGCTCCAGGTAAAGTTTGTTCCTTTGAGGGGGATCTCAAGCAGGCCCAAGTTACTTATGATTTCATTGAAGATCATCATGTCATTCATATTAGCACCATCTCTATTTCTATCAGATATAGATCTGTAGAAGTTGAAATCCCCAGAAAACATCCAATTCTCCTCTGCATTGATGTCAAGATTGTTGAGCCAGTGCACAAAATTATCCCTTTCTGGGGTTGGCAAGGGCCGTATACGGACGATAATGTCCAGGTTTGTCTATTGTGAGAAGAGGTGAATTTGACTGTTACTGTGAATTTGTTTATTTGGATTACCTCTCCTGTGAAAATAGCACTATTCCATCCCATCAGAATTCCCCCAGAAGCACCCTCAGAAGGGGAAAAAGCAAATTTGTTGAAGCACTTTGGAGCTAGTTTTCTAATGAAGGAATGATCAAACTGTTCTCTTTTTGTTTCTTGGATGCAGAAAATGGCACAATCACTCTCATCTATCTTTTCTCTGATGGCATTGAATTTATCTTCAGAGTTTATTCCTCTGATGTTCCAGTTCAAGATGTTCCAATTTCTGATGGAACCACTATTGTTACTGTTGGGCCTTGTATCCATAAGCAATGTATTGAAATTGCCTCCAGGAACTCTGACTAAACCCAGCCAGAGAAAATCCAAAACCAGCACTCAAATAGTTGCTCTCCAATGGGTGCAAAATCCCAACAGCAAGCCAAACCAGCACCACAAGCAACAGAAGGGAAGCAAAGATGTCCACAGAGAAACTGGTTTTTTTACCACAAGTCTTAATAAAAAAAATCCGAAGACAACAATAGAGAAGATAGCACTTCTCAAGGTATTCTGACCATAAAACCAATCCAACGTTCCATTACCGTAGGATGTTGCACGGAATCCCTGACAAAATAAAAGTAGATAAGCAGACTATCCATTGATAACTAGTTGGGTCCCCCTTGTGCTGCTCCCATCCGGTGCAACATGATCAGTTCTGGTAGCCAAAAGCGGTTCCGTCGTCACCTCTGAGGGGTGAATGCAACACCTTTCTGTAGCTATTCTCTGTATATCAGGTACAGAAATTTCAGGAAATAAGGTCCCCTCCTCATTGCATTTAAGAACAGCAGAGAGTCCCGGAAAATCAGAGGCAAAGTAATTTGGTGGGGGAGAGAGATTATCCAACAAGTCAGATTGAGGGGCCACCTTCTTGCCTCTTGCCTTGCTCTTGTTCTTGTTAGTCTTTCTAGCTGTAGTGGGGACAACTCTATGCATATGTCCATCGTGAGCAACTTTCAGTCTTGGGCTCCTCCTAAGAAACTCAGTTGAGACGGGAGTGCTGAGCTTTCTTTTCTTTGTGGCTTTGCTTGAACTTTCATCTCCATTCCCACTACCAGGTAGCAGTGGATCAATCGGAGCATCATGAGTTATGAGAGCATAATCTTCAGGGAGGTCTGGGAAAACTTGTTCCTGTCTTAGCTGAATTTCAGGTTCTATGGTGTTCTTGAGTCTTTTCCTGTAGTAAACTTTTGTGACAGGGGCATTTCTTGCAGGGGAAAGCTCTGCTAGCTGAGTTGCTATCTTTGGAGTTGGTTGGAGGTCTTCAGGAGCTGGCAGGATCTGAGTGACGCAAGCACCAACATTTGGGGTGGTGGTGTGATTCTGCTCATTAATATTGATAGCAATGTTGAAAGAATTAATTCCCAGGGCAGAAAGATCAATCTGGATCAAAGAGCTTGGGATTGAACTGCTTCCACCAAAACTTGAGACACCGGCAGCCTTTTGATTGTTGATCAGCTGTTTCAGGCTTTTAACTAGGAAATTGGTTATAGCATTTCTCTGATCTCTGTCTCTCTGAGTCTCAGATTGGGTTATCCTAGGTCTGTCCGCTGTGTGTGGGATAAGAGCATTTTGGATTGGGTTAGCTTCACGAGCCTGAGCATTGGTGTTGAGGTTCAGCTGCTGTACTACTTCAATTGTTCTGATAGAGCGTTGACCAGCCTGTATTCCTACAGTGGCTGAAGAGGAATCAGCTTGGTGAAACACCCCTGAGTTCTGATCCTGATTCATGTCTTTCTGGATCTGATGAGCAGCCACCAAATTATCCATCACCTGGTCAGCCATTTCCACCACCTGCTGAACTTCTCCTGGCATTATGGGTCCCTCAAAGGGATGAAGATTACCATTGTGTGCAGGGGGATCTTCCTCAGCTGGTGCAAAGTTTGTCATAGGAGCAGTGCTGGAGCTGGGCACAGAGCCAGAAGAGTGGGTGGGGGCCTGGTGTTGGCTTTGATTCTCGGCTGAGATTTGGTGATTGGTGAGTCTTGGACGAGCTTGTGATGAAATGAAACCTTCTTGCAAGCAGAATTCCGCTTGTTCTTGCGATTTGTCTGAATGGTCCAGCTGTTCTCTTCTTCTTTTTTGCCACTTGATTTTTTCTTTCACCCAATTGGCACCACCATCGTGCCATAGATGGAAATAAACATCAAACTGCTCTGTGGTGATTCGCTTGAGAGATCGAATCAGAAAACCAACTTGCTTATTGCTAACTGAGAAGCGAAAATGATGATCACTTTCAAATACAACATGGAAGCCAGCAGGAGAACCACCCAAGCAGTAGTGAAGAGCCATGGCAACAGAGTCTTCAGTTAAACGGAAGAGGTAGCGCCGAAAAACTGCTAGCAGGAAGAACGACCCATCCGGAGTAGGAGAAGGATGATGCACAGAGGTCGAAAAGCTTTGCAACACTTCAGTCCCAAATCTCTTATCCGGAGAGAAATCCCAGTTCCTGACCAAGGCGGTCAGGGCAGGATCTTGCTCGAGCTCGATGAGAGCACCCGGAGAGGAAGCAGGGCGGACCATGACTAGGGCGCAGAAACTCTAGAACCACCACAGGTGGCTAGCGACGACGACGCGTGTTCGCTGCCTCCGCTCGCGCCGGCCCACGCGGACCATGGCTATGGTATTCATGGGATGACACAGCCAGGCCGTGGAAAGGTCTAGATCTACCGATAGACAACACTGATATAGCACTCTTCAACGCGGCAACAACTGTGACTTTAGGCAACGGAAACAAGGCTACCTTCTGGACCTCTCGCTGGCTGCAAGGAGAAGCACCTGCAACCTTATACCCGGTCCTGTTCAAACACAGCAAAAGGAAGAATAGAACAGTTCAGGATGCGCTGACTGAAGACAAGTGGATCAGAGATGTGGACCACAACATGTCTCATCAGGTGATTCAAGAATTTGTGTCGCTATGGGAACGTCTGCAGGAGGTTATTCTACAACCGACACAGCATGATCAGATAACCTGGCTACATACCAGCGACGGCCAGTATTCAGCAAGCTCGGCGTATAGACTACAATTCATGGGAACGAATCCATCCAGGACAGCTGACATTACATGGAAGACAAAGGCACCACCAAAATGTCGATTCTTCACATGGTTGATGCTACAGAATAGGATCTGGACGGCGGCGCGACTATTAATCAGGCAATGGCCTAATGACTATTTCTGTCAGCTTTGTGTAAGGAATCTAGAAACGGTATCACATCTCTTCCAGGAATGCTGCTACTCTATGATGATCTGGGACAAGGTGGGTGTCTGGATCAGTGCAGCACATCTCAGGCTGGTGAACTGGACCCAAACTGAAGACATGAGCCAATGGTATGCTGATATGGGAGACAAGGGCCCAAAAGCTACAAGAAATGGTGTGCGTTCAATGATTATGTTGACTACCTGGGAACTATGGAAGGAGAGGAATAACCGAGCTTTCAGCAGATCGTCAAGAACGCCGGAGCAACTTTTCAGAGTGATACAGGATGAAGCAAAGAACTGGCTACATGCTGGAAATAGAGGTCTAGAGATGGTGCTGCCGCAAACGGCTCAGCTAGTCGTTAATGATCATATCCATATGTAAGTGTTTCTTAGAAGGTTTTTAGGGGTGGCAGGGCAAACACTGTAAAGGTGTATGCCAGGCAAAATGAGCGCCTCTCGCGCTGAGACACTGTAATTTCATCCTTCACTTATTAATCAAAGCCGACAACGGATCTTTCGAAAAAAAAAATACATCGGCCATTTCATCTCTGAAATCCCAGTCCAATGAAACACAAAAGGAAAGACTTCAACGAGATATATGCCAATTGCATAGTGACCTTCAATGCCTTACTGATACTCTACCAGCAATGTACAACCTCATTGATCGAGCAGAGTGGAGGATCCATGATCATTATGTGGCTGAGCTCCTTTCAAGACTCAAGCATGCAGTGTATGATGCAGAAGACCTTCTAGATGAGTTCAGATGGTATGAGAAAGGTTTCTGTACAGGGCAATGCTATCTCTGTGGAACCAGTTATTAAATTCTTTCAAAGTGTCACTCAAGGTTGCTTCAACAAGGTGATTGCTATCCAGAAGAGGCTCAATAATCTCTCCAAACAGCTTGAGAAACAGGGCTTACTTCCAGCAATTCCAAAGTTTGACAAATCATCTAGGCCCGAGACCTCCTTTTTCTCCACTGAAGCAAAGATGATTGGTCGTGATAAGGAAAAGAAGAAGCTGATCATGTTGCTTGGTGTACCAACAAATAAAAGCTCAGGTCCTTCTGGATGCAAGAGAAAAAGAAGAGTCAGTTCATCAACAAGCAACCAAGTTTGTGCTACTATTGATAGCAAGGAAGCAACAATAGTGAGTGTTCGAGTTTTGCCAATTGTTGGAATTGGGGGTGTCGGAAAAACCACCTTGGCTCATGATATTTGCAACAATTCAAAAGTGAAAGGTCACTTTGACCTGATAATTTGGATTTGTGTATCGGATGATTTTGATGTCAAGAGGTTAACTAAAGAAGCTATAGAACAAACTTCTGGGAAAGTTCTAGAAAATGGTAATTTGAATTCTCTTCAGCTTGCTCTTGCAAATAGCGTGAACAAGAAAAGATTCTTGATTGTCCTTGATGACATGTGGGATGAAAATGAGCAGCATTGGAAGCACTTCTGTGCACCTTTTAAAAATGCACTTCAGGGAAGCATGATGCTTGTCACCACTAGGTCTCCGAAGGTTGCTGATGTAGTGCGTACAATGGACCCCTTTCCCTTAGAGGGTTTGAAAGATGATGTCTTTCGGAAGTTCTTTAAGTTTTGTGTGTTTGGGCCTAATAGCTCCAACATTGATCCTTAGTTCGAACAGATTGGTGAGAAAATACTCAAGTTGAGAGGCTCTCCTTTAGCTGCAAAAACTCTAGGACGGCTGTTAGGAATGAGCCTTGAGCTAGCACATTGGGATAGGAGTCTCAAGAGTCAGCTGTGGGAGCTTCAACAAAAGGAGACTGACATTTTGCCGGCTCTTCGGTTGAGGTACATGTATTTACCATTGTATTTAAAGAGATGCTTCACGATCTGTGCTGTGTACCCGAAAGATTACATATTCAAAAAGGAGGATTTAGTGGAGATTTGGGTGGCAGAAGGTTTAGTGGAACATCACCCTAACATTTCACTTCATCATACTGGAGGTCAGTACTTTGAAGAACTTGCACATCTGTCATTTTTCCAGAAATATCCACGGTCCCACAAGAAATATGTAATACATGATTTGATGCATGACATGGCACAACTGGTTTCAAAGGACGAGTGCTTTATAGTAAAAGAAAAAAAAATGATCTTCCTAAGATCCCTCAGAATTTCCGCCATCTGTCAGTGCTCAAAGGCGGAGATGTTCAGTGTTCTGACTTATTGAAGCATGACATGGCACAACATAGAAAGCTGCTCACCCTATTTTGCCACCTGTCTTTAAAGAGTGAAACTGATAATACTGTGATGGAGAAATGGTGTAATGAACTTCCGTGCATGCGTGTCATGGTCTATTCTATCGCTAAGTGGGGCTTACCAGGTAGTATTAGCAATGTGAAGCTACTTCGGTACCTTCAAATCCTCCACTCTAGCCTTTGCAAGAGCCTTCCTTCAGAATTTTGTTGCCTCTATAACATGCAGATATATATTTTACGCTGTGACATGGCAGATTGATGACATTCCTAGCGGCTTTGGTATGCTGATCAATCTGCAGAAATTTGAGTCACGGACATGTCGATTTCATCATAGACATATACATTCAGTGGATGTTCGTGAAAGTGCAAGTGCAACTGACAAAGGGCAGAGAGGGCAATTCAGGATTGTAGACTATAATGGTGAATCTCTTCCAAGCTGTACTCATCCACAAAACTTAGAGCAGATTCACAGTTACGATAGCACTAATAGCACTTTCTCGTCCCTGACTGATGTAGAAATTATAAATTGCCAAAAGTTATTAAGCCTCGAACAATCACTTCAGAGATTGGCGTTGCTTCATTGTCCAGAGCTTATATCAATTGGTGGACCAAACATAAGACATGTAGTTATTGAAGACTGCCCAAAGTTTGAGGGACACGCAGGCTCAGGATCTTTTTCTATGGTATGTATGACACTTGTAAGCTGTGTAAATTATGGTCACAAAATTATGTTAGAACACTTTTGAGTATGTGTGTGTTCTGTTGTTTTATTTTAGTAAAAAGTTTGATTCCATTTACATTTTTCATTATAATAGAAGAGTGGTCTTTTTCCCCTGCTATCTTCTCGATGACAGTTGCAACTTGGAATCTAAAGACGGTTGAGACGGAGCAAATAGCTGCAGGGTTTCAAGCGTCAAGACCCACTGAGAAAACAAAACAAATCACTTCTCCGGAATGGCCGAATCTGGTTGTTATGTTCTTGCGGCTGTTCTCTTCCCTTTGTTGCAAGCTGACATGAAAAAACATTTCACAGACTGTGGTTTCTGTTATATGCCTAATGTGTTGTATCTGTGATCTATCTATTTGCGATTCCTGGTTCTGTGCAAAATAAGTGGGGGCACAACACTACAACACTTACATTATATTACATAACTTGTTACTGGAGAGGGGCAACAGCTAGAGTAGCCCCTAGTTTTTTTTTGTGTTTGGTTCGTGGAAAAAATATATGCAAGGTAGCCAAGACAAAATTTGGCTTGGACCATTTAGCTGTCATTTGGTTATGCGCTAAAATTTGGTATGGTAGCCATTTTAGATAAAGCATAGATTTAACGAGCATAAATCTAAATAAATCTATAACTAATCTATAATTAAGTTATACATGATCCAATGAATATGAAATTTTTACTACAGTTCAAGCATACAATAATTAGCCCACCATAAAAATTTCACCATAATTGAACCATTGAAGCTGTAGCTATGAATTATTTCAATTAATTACAGAAAAAATATAGATCTAAAGCTACAACAAAACTTTGTACTAAAGTATACTATATTATATGTTCATTGTGCAGATCTACTCATGTGGAGTCCAACAAAATTAGATTTTTCATTTTATGATTTTTCTATGATTTACTATAATTTTTCAAAGATTCAACGAAAACAAATAAAAAAAAAGACAAAACCAACATCACTGTAGCAAAACCACTGTCCAAAACCGCTTGGGAGGTTATTTGACTGGTTTTGAAAAGTTCAGGGGTAGAAAAAATCCGGTTTTATAGTTTGGGAATGAAAATAGTCTACCCTGAATAGTTGGGGGTTATGTAGACTTTTTTTTTAAAAAAAAGTGAGAACTAAAGTGTAGGGAAGACCGAAGACTGCCACATCCCACAGTTGCCTACGGCACTTCCAGGAAGGTTAAATGTGTGGAGCCTCCGGATCTGGGAGAATTCAAAGACAGTCGATCTAGCCAGTAAGCCCCTAGCTCGGTTCTCCCCCTCTCTAGCACATAGACAGTAAGCAGCAGATGCATGCGTGCCACAGTCGCCGCTTCAGAATATGCCCTGTTTCGCTTGAACTTATCAGCCGTACCGTTTTAGCGAAATAACAATATTTTTCTAAAACAGCAAATCAGCATCAGTATCAGCATCAGCCGTTTTTTCAGCCAACCGAACATGGCCAGATTCAAAATTCTGAAAAGTAGAACTGTGCAGCACATGGACGCGCGTTTTAGTGCTTGTAAATAAACGGACAATGCTGCTAATTATATTAATTATATTGTTCCAAGAACCTTTACGCCACCTTTGAATGGTGTAGTGCGTTTCACATGCTTGAAGAATATTGAAATACTAATTAAGAGCTCGTTCGGCTGGCTGGTTGTCGGCTGACCAGCCCACTTACGAAATCACTGTTCACGTCCTGCTAGAACAGTATTTTTCTCTCACAACAATTAGCCAAAACAGTATTTTTCAGTCCTGCCAAACAAACCGTAAGTACAGCCACATAGGACATTTTGGAACGCATCCCTAACTGTGGCCGATAAAATGGTATATTGGTGCTTGTGTGGAGCGACAGTGATACACCTTTTTTTTTTTTTTTGAGGGACAGTGGTACACTTTTTTGCTGTGGAAATTAAAGTATACATGGGAAGACCGCCACAGTTGACGATGGCAGATCACATCACAATTTACATGCATGAAGCCTCCTGATCTGAGAGAGTTCAGACTTCAGAGACAGTCGGTCCAGCCAGTAAGCACCCCTGCTCTCAGCTCTCCTCTTCTCTTCTCTCGCACATAGACATAGCCAGTATAATCAGCAGATCTACGCAATAGATTGGACCTGTAAGCCAAACTACTCTCTCGCTTCGGCATTTCCACTTTCCTTCCGTCATACTCATCTTTGCAAGTTATCTGATTTTTTTCCCCATCAAATAAAACCACAGGTCGCACGCGCTTCTGGCAAGTCATAAACCAGATCCGCTAGCTGCTCATCGAGCACAGCTGACACTTCGCAGTCAGCACTTGGTTCAAAGGCACACAAAAAGGTAATCAAATACTAAGACATGCATGGCCAAGCATCAGTCATACATCCCGTCGTGCTGGATTAATTTGTTTTCTATTTTACAGTTGTTATTATTACTTTGTTTTCTGTTAAAGGTCGCCAAGTATTCTCTGCTTTAACCATTGCACTGCTCTGGTTGTTATTAATTCGTAGATTTTGGATTGCTGAGGCGTACTGCTCTGGTTCCCTACTCTGGCAATCCCCTTTGTTGAAGCAGATCCTACTTGTGACCTATCCCGTCTTCTTATTTTCTGTCTATACATCTCAATAAGAGGTAAGTCCATCTCTCCTAAAATTAGATTTCCATTTTTGTTCATTAGCAAGCAATGTCTCCGTTGCTTGCTCTTGCATTTTGCATGGTTGCTCATGTTAAGATATGTCACGGTTCATGTATCTAGGATAGGTACATCACGGCTCATGTATTTGGTACAGGTTAGAGTAGTTAGTTCTTTGCTTGTATCTCAAGTAGATAGATAGATCATGTTGATCTTTATCTTGTTGTAAACCAGACTATTTTACAGTTGTTATTACTTTGTTTTTCTGTTAAAGGTCGCCAAGTATGCTCTGCTTTAACCATTGCACTGCTCTGGTTGTTATTAATTTGTAGATGGGGTAGTTTGGATTGCTGAGGCATACTGCTCTGGTTACCTAATCATTAGCAAAAAAAATTTCTTGGGAGAGGATGGGAATGTATTCATCCCCTGCTGTCTTCTGGCAATCCCCTTTGTTGAAGCAGATCCTACCTGTGACCTATCCCGTCTTCATATTTTCTGTCTATACATCTCAATAAGGGGTCAGTCCGTCTCTCCTAAAATTTTATTTCCATTTTTGTTCACTAGCAAGCAATGTCTCAGATGCTTGCTCTTGCCTTTTTCATGGTTGCTCACTTGCTCTGTTTTCATCCTATGGTGGAGTTTAGAACTCTTATCAATAATCATTATAAATCTGGATACTGCATATACTTTATATTTTCTTTCTGGTATCTGAGTGAAATGCTTTTGTAATATATTACTGTTACATTTATACATAGAATTATTTTGAATTATTTTTAGTATCAAATGTGATTTATCTAGAAGTTGTCATTTTTATTCGACAAGAATTCTTTGTTTATTCCATCATTCGTTTTGATATGCTTATATTGATTCATACAAAACAGCTCGTATCAATTTGCTATCCCACAATAGCGCTGGTTTCTTGTTCTCCTGTATGCATTTGTGAGAAATTGTTTTTCAAGTTGGAGCACCCACATTTGTTTTTCCTATAAAAGTGCTCAAGTAATCAGGAATGGGTAGTGGAGCTACTAAACGTGAAATATTGGAGAAAAAATTGGAGAAAAGGCTGCAGGATCCAAAAACAGAACCATTAATATCTTTGCCACTAGATTTTTTGGAAGACATCACATGCGGTTTTTCCACTGAACGAGAACTTGGCAGGGGTGCGTGTGGAGTCGTATACAAGGTATATGACCATTCCTCTTTCACTCCAATTTTCAACCAATGGCAACAGAAAGATAATAAATTGTTTACCTACATCCTATGAAGGGAGTTCTCCGGAGTGGCAAAACTATTGCTGTAAAGAACATTTTTGATACACATCTGCTGGACAATGATGACCGATTCGAGAATGAGATCATTTGTCTTACGGAGGTCAGGCACCAAAATATCGTACAACTTGTAGGTTACTGTCTCGAAACCAAGTCGGAAGTGATGGAATATCGTGGGAAACATGTTGTGGCTCAAAGACGTGCATGTTTGCTTTGCTTTGAATTTCTTTGTAATGGAAGCCTTGACAAGCATCTATCTGGTATGTTGAAATACCATACTGAGATCTTCTATCTTTTTCTTTTCCTTTGCAAAATTTACCTGATTAGAAGTTTAGAACACACAAGCAAATGTGTCATTATATCAACAGCTACAGAGTGATAGATTCAATTATAGTTTCTCTGTTTGTTGATCTATTTCTACAGATGAGACCTCGGGCCTTGATTGGGACGAGAGATATAAGATAATTACGGGAGTATGCAGAGGTTTGCATTATCTTCATGATAAACGTCGTATTGCTCACCGGGACCTTAAACCTCAAAATGTACTGATGGATGACACGATGATGCCAAAAATTGCGGATTTTGATTTGTCAAGGCTTTTGAGTCAAGAAAAATCCAGAACTGTCACTGCAAAGCTTCAAGGAACGCCGTAAGCTACGCCTCTTGCTGAAGCTTCATTTTTTTACTATTTCCTACCGCTGATTATGCTAAATTCTTCTGCAGTGGATATATGGCACCAGAATGCATAGAACAGCGATCTATCTCCTTTAAGGCAGATATATTCAGTTTGGGTGTCATTATCATAGAGATAATCACAGGTCGCAGGGACTATCCCAATATCAGCGAGACAACTGAAACATCTCTCAAGCACTATACAGACAAAGTAAGATACAGTATTATTACATGCTGTAATTTTCTACCTTACTTATGCAAATGTCTTTTTCTGATAAATTACTTGTGCAAATGTTTAGGTGGTTGGAAGTTGGAGGAACAGACTTATAGAAATAACACCCATGCATATGTCACCAGAAATGTGTATCCAACAAGTGCAACAATGCATCTCTATAGCCCTGAAGTGCCTGGAAGCTGAGTCGAATAAAAGGCCTACTTCACTGGACATTGTTCAAAGTCTAAATGCAGTAGAACCAAAATGTAAATCTCCTGGAAATCCCCCCAGTGTCGTTGAGAAGGTATGATCTCTCAATATGCACTGCACCTCTCCACACTTAATTTCATAAGACTGTCCAAATTAATATGCATGTCTGAACAACATAACCACTCATGCTCCATTTTTCTGATCTTAATTAGTGTCCTCTTATAGATGCAGTGCATTATCTATATCTGTTGTTAGAAATTAGCCTGCACAGTGACAAGTTATTCACTAATCTCCATGCGTGGAGGCATCAATTGGATTTACCCAGATGAACATGCAAAATCGATCACATATGACACCAGCGGCTTGATATTTGTGGACGAGGTCCAGTCGGGAGCCCCAGAGTGTCGATTGGCGCCCTCCAACTTGGGATTCCAGTTGGCTGGAGGGCCACTAAGTCGCGAGTGTCGTAAGCCAATTGGCTTGGCTTAACCTGTCTTTGAGTGCTGATAATAGGGTTGGTGAGGATATCTGGGGTTTATGCACTCGTCAATCATATTATTTTTCTATGACAAAAAAAATGTGACATATTTGACTTCTTCACAGCAATATCGTATTTATACCTTTTACTAACATTGAAAATCTGACCACAAGATGTACTTCTCTAATGCTCAATACATCCACTGTTTGTCCAGGATTGGAGAAACCGAAATCTTCAGAGTCAAGTAAATGTGAACATAATCAACATACCAAAGACCATCAGTGCCATTAATGGCCTGAATGAGTGCGCCACTTTGTTCCAGTGGGTTACATCGGCCTTTTCATCTCCAAGACTTCAGCTGAATGAAATACAAAAGGAAAAACTTCATGGAGATGTAAGGCAGTTGCAGCGTGACCTTCAATGCCTTACTGATAGTCTACCAGCAATGTACAACCTCATTGATCGAGCAGAGTGGAGGATCCATGATCGTTATGTGGCTGAGCTCCTTTCAATACTCAAACATGCAGTGTATGATGCAGAAGACATTCTAGATGAGTTCAGATGGTACAAGACAAAGGTTTCAGTAGAGGGCGATGCAATCTCAGTGGAACCAGTCATTGACTTCTTTCACAGTGTCACTCAAGGCAGCTTCAACAAGGTGACTGATATCCAGAAGAGGCTCAATCATCTTGCTGGACAGCTCGAGAAAATGGGCTTACTTCAAGCAGTTCCACGGTTTGACAAATCATTTAGGCCCGAGACCACCTCTTTCCCTACTGAGGCAAAGATTTTTGGTCGTGATAAGGAAAAGAAGCAGCTGATCAGGTTGCTTGGTGTACCAACAAATAATAGCACGGATCCTTCCAGATGTAAGAGAACAAGAAGTGGAGTTCCAGTTTTGCCAATTGTTGGAATTGGGGGTGTTGGAAAAACTACCTTGGCTCAAGATATTTGCAATCATTCAAAAGTTAAACGTCACTTTGACCTAATAATTTGGATTTGTGTCTCAGATGATTTTGATGTCAAGAGATTAACTAAAGAAATCATAGAACAATCTTGTGGGAAAGTGCCAAAAAATGATAATCTGAATTTTCTTCAGGGTACTCTTGCAAATAGCCTGAACGCTAGAAGATTCTTACTTGTCCTTGATGATATGTGGAATGAAAATGAGCAGGATTGGAAGCACTTCTGTGCACCTTTCAGAAATGTACTTCAGGGAAGTATGGTTCTTGTCACCACTAGATCTCCAAAGGTTGCTGATGTAGTGCGTACAATGGATCCCTTTCCCATAGAGGGTTTGAAAGAAGATGTCTTTCGTGAGTTCTTTAAAGTCTGTGTGTTTGGATCTGATAGCTCCAATGATCCTGAGTTGGAACAGATTGGTGAGAAAATACTACCAAAGTTGAAAGGCTCTCCTTTAGCTGCAAAAACCCTTGGACGGCTGCTAGGAATGAGCCTTGACCTAGCACATTGGGATAGAATTCTCAAGAGTCAGCTATGGGAGCTTAGACAAGAGGATACTGACATTTTGCCGGCTCTTCGGTTGAGCTACATGTATTTACCATTCTATTTAAAGAGGTGCTTCTCATTCTGTGCTGTGTACCCAAAAGATTACAATTTCAGAAAGAAAGATTTAGCTGAAATTTGGGTGGCAGAAGGCTTAGTAGAACATCGACATACTGGTGATCAGTACTTTGAAGAACTTGCACATCTGTCATTTTTTCAGAAGTATCCATGCTCCAAAGAGAAATATGTAATACATGATTTAATTCATGATATGGCACAACTGGTGTCAAAGGACGAGTGCTTCATAGTGAAAGACACTAAGGATCTTCCAAAGATCCCTCAAAATGTCCGCCATCTGTGGGTGCTCAAAGGCGGAGATGTCGAGTGCTCTGACTTATTGAAGCATGACATGGCACAGCATAAAAAGCTGCGCACCATACTTTGTGACCTGTCTTTAAAGAGTGAAACTGGTAACACTATGATGGAGAAATGGTGCACTGAACTTTGGTGCATGCGTGTCATGGTCTGTTCTTCTATCTCTAAGTGGGGCTTACCAAGTAGTATTAGCAATATGAAGCTACTTCGGTACCTTAAAATCCTCAACTATAGCCTTTGCAAGAGCCTTCCTTCAGAATTCTGTTGCCTCTATAACATGCAGATATTTTATGCTACGAAATGGAGCATTGATGACATTCCTAGCGGTTTTGTTAAGCTGATCAATCTTCAGAAATTTGAGTCAGAGAAATATCAATTTCATCATGAAGAAGGTGCAACTAACAAAAAGCCGAGAAGGCAATTCAAGTTCGTAAACCATAATGGCGAATCTCCTCCACGTGGATTTCATGCACAAAACATGCCAGATATAACTTCACTTGAGCTTGTCTCTTGGGACAATGTCAACAGCATATCATCTTCTATGAACTCAGAGCAAATCCATAGTCATCACAGCAATGATAGCACCTTCTCGTCCCTAAGTGATGTAGTCATTAACTGTTGCAAAAACTTGTCAAGCCTGGAGCAATTTCTACAACCAGGTTATGTGCCTGTGATCAAGAAAATTGAAATTTATATATGTAGAAGTTTAGAATCGATACCAGCAGAGAGGTTTGAAGATTTGCGTTTTCTTGAAGTACTGCATGTGTGCCGTTGTCCAATGATCAAATCACAACGCCTGTTTGCCCCGTCCCTGAAGAAGTTGTATCTGGAAGACTCTGGGAATCTCGGACACAAGATTGAGTGTAGTTCTCTCACCATCTTGCATTTATCACACAACCCTCTTGAATCCATCGAACTGCAAATGTGGAATCTTCCGTTACTGCAGGAGCTCGTGATCAGTTATTGTTGTTCTCTGACAATCATTAAAGATTTAGAGCTTTCCCTTGGCGGGGCTGGAAGCAGAATGGTAAGGTTCCCAAAACTCACTTACCTAACCATTCAGTGCTGCGATAAGCTTGAAACTATCGATGACCTCATATATCTCCCTGCCATTGAGAGTATTGAGAGTACAAGCTGTGGCTTGCTGTCCCTACCAGCTGATAGATTCAGAAGTTTTCCTCGTCTGAAGGGTTTGGTGATTGATTCGTGCAAAAACCTCAACTGGCATTGTGGAATGTTATTACCATCGTCTCTTCAAAAGCTCTGGTTAGAGAGTTGTGGGGATTTCTCTGCCGGGTTTCCCAGTTGCCTGGAGAACCTCACCTCCCTCGAGTCACTGAGGATTAGTCACTGCGAATGCATAGTGTCCATTCCTGGCGACCTGTGGAGCAGTAATCTCAAATCACTTAAGAGTTTGAAGTTTTATGATTGTTCAAAGCTTAAATCAATTGGTGGACCGGACGCAATTGCACACATAAGAGATTTATATATTGATTATTGCCCAGACTTGAAGGAAATTGACCAGCCACTGAGGAAAGGCTCATCCTTCTAGATTGTGTGCATTGAGAAAGTGGGCTCACGCTCTTTTTCTATGGTATGTATGCCACTTGTTTGCAGTATAAATTATGGTTACAGTTATAGAACTATGTTAGGACACTTGTGAGTTTTACGATATGTCATGTTTTCATGGGTCAGATCATATATATGTCTTAGCTAGTTATTGTTACTCTTAAGCTACTAATTGTTTCTGAAAAGCATAGCAGTCCCACTATTACTTTCTGAGTAACTCGGTGGGTTAGTTCTTTAGTGTGCATACATTTTTCCGTTATACTAGCCAGAAGAATAATAGTCTTTTTTCTTTTCCCTGATCGTGTTGTCTTGTTGATGACACAGCAGGTGGAAATTAAAGATGGTTGAGATGGAGCAAATATGTGCAGTGCAGAGCTCGAAGACCCAACGAGAAACAACGAAACATATATCACTTCTCCCTTCCATGCAAGATGATACGAAAAACCATTCAGATATTGTGCTTTTGTCATATGCCTAGTGTGTTATTCCTATCTTTTAGCAACTCCGATCCTGTTTTCCGTGCGAAATAAGTGGGGCAAAACACAAGATAATTTTATCCTCGGTTAAGCTCTTTTTCATGTCAATAATGTAACATAATGCACTGTATTACAATCATATTTATACGATTGCAAAATGAGAGCGTTGCATGCTCCATTAGTTTTGTTGGATGTGTTTGGTTTTACTAATTTACTGGAGAGGGGCCAGAGCTAGAGTAGACTCTGAATCTCTGCTAGAATTTCCAGACCTATTTTAGAGGCCCGTCGAATGAGCACAAAGGTATCAAATAAGAGTGAAATCTACGCCAAGCCCCCAAAATTATCTGTAAGTGTTAAGTTCCAACAGTCTCGATATGCATTTCTGAGTCCCTGAAGTTTGTTCAGGTCTCATCTAAATCCAAACGGATATTTTACCGGGAGCTAACGTGGCATGCCGACTCAGGGCTTACGTGGATCTGACAGATGGGACCCATATGTCAGCAGCAAAGCTTAACCTTAGAAAATCGTATCTTTTTCATACAACCTCGCATGAATATGATTTTTACATGAAGACGGTAGCTCTCAATGAAATCTATAACTTTCTAGTTTTGACTTTTTGATAAAACTTTCTATAGTCTTCGGTGGTGAAAGTCGTTGGTGATGGGACTGTTATCACCATGATATGGCTACGAGATTCATGTTACCATCCGATGGTGACGGATCGTTAGTGATGGGAACGGTTATCACCGTGGCTATGAGGTTCGTGTTACCAACCGACGATGACGGAGCTTCCAAAAATCCTACAATCAGGCAAAAAAACATAATAAAAATAAAAAATTATCCTAGGAAGCTCCACTAGCAAAAAAAAAAGTACTATAAAGGCGCATGGAAAGCCTCTAGCGGCCTCTGGCATTCCACCTCTATAAATCAAAGATAGCAAATTTGCACCCCAAAAATAGCAAAATTATTTTAATACTGTGAGACCTCATAAATCAAGGGCTCAAACCCGTGACCTCACGTCTCGCACGTATCTCCTCTAGACCTCTAACCACATCACTCACAATTGACTTGTATCCGTATTAGATATCCGTCCTCCTTTGTTTATCTTCATCCGATTTTGAATGAGTATGTGGGACCCTAAACGAATTTAATTAAAAAGTTGTCATCTACAAAGTTGTATAACTTTTCTAGATCTATAATTTTGGTTTTGGTTGTGTCTCTATCTATGGCCATTAGAAAAATTTAAATGTCAAATGTGCGAAATTCAAACGTAATTTTTCTTACATAGATGATTTCAAATGAAAAAATATCAATTACCACTACTGCAGAAATAATTTTCAGCAACGAGGGCTATTTTCTCGGAGCTACTAGATCGAGGTAAATGTTTTTCTTGGCATCTATGTACATGGTAGTTGCGCCTTCTATTATACTCCCTTCATTTAAAAAATATAATTTTAACTCAGGACTAAGTTAAAGTATCTTAAGTTTGACTAACTATCTACACCTAATAATATTAAAGAGCCAAGATTTTATCCTACTTTTTTGTCCACCTCCTCTTAACTAGGGGATAGTTTAGTACAGCTCGCATCAAGCGATGATTGATACGGAGTCGGATTTCAAGATGTATTGGGTCGTGCTCTGTGTATCTAATATGTGACCTGGATTCATGAGCCATGCTCATAGCAGTTAGAACAACTTGCGTCTAGCGAAGATACAGAGTCCGATTCTAATATGTATTGGATTTCGCTGCAACGCACGTACACATTTACTAGTAAAAATACCAATAATTTTGACATCAAATAGGTATAATTAGATTTGGCATGAGATATTTTCATACTATATTCATTTGGTGTTATAAATGTTAATATGTTTACCTATAAATTGGACTAACTTTTTGGATACATTAACAAAAAATGCACAAAGAATTGCATTTTTTAAAATGGACAAAGGTAGTATATGAGACGAAGGGGGTTCGAGGTATAAACATATAGGCTGAATTAATATGGACCTACATATATTAGTTATTAAGTGATCTTTTTATCTATGGATCATTGTATCAAGTATGCTAAATCCTACGAACTGATCATAGATCAGTTGGTTAGGTTTCTTGTGGTAGAACCTGCCCACCCGGATTTAAGTCCCCGACTTGGCATGGGTGCTCGCATACGTATGTTCATAAAGGTGAGTGTGCGTGCGTGTTGTGTGCATCTGCGTTGTACTGTGTAATTCTAAAAAAAGTATGCTAAATCCTGAATTTTCTGGAACTAAATCGTGTATATGAATTGAGTGGCCGTTTCTTCGTTGTAATGCATGGGCTTTAATCACCCTGTTCGCTTGAGCTACTTTTCAGCTAATGAACAATATTTTTCTCTCACAATAAATTAGCATAAGCATCAGCATAAACTAAATTTCAGCATAAGCGAACAGGGTGCGCTCAGTGACAATAGAGGTGTTTAACTCTGTGGCATATAATTTTCCAAACATTTGCCAGACATGGGTGCGCTCAGTGACAAACTGGACCATGACCCGATCATTTTTTTTTTTGCCAACTGAATCCATCTCTTGAACTGACTGATCTGTGGGCCCAAAAAAACAGAGGGCACACTATCGCTCTCTGTCTCACCTATCCCTAACCCCATTGCCTGAGAAGCTCTAAAATTTCAGGCCCGTGTGATATAGGAAATGTGAAAAACAAACAATGAAATTCACTAAACAAATGATTGATTTTGCTATATTTATGCCTTGATTGGGATCTTTTTTTTCTTTTTGTGTGTGTGAAAAAAATCATACTCTACGTTGCTTTCAAAGCATGAATGCACATAAGTTGAAGTTAAACTACCGATAATCGGAGCTACGGTGAAAAAGATAAATCTACCGATAGATCTGCTTTATACGTGGAAAAGAAAACTATAGGCTTCATTTATTTTAACTATACAAATTCAGATATATAAGATATTTTATAATATAAATAGAATTAAATCAAATTTAGATTTGAATCATAAAACTAAAGTAAAACAAAACATATTTTATTTATAAAATCCAGTTTCATAATTATTAATCAAGATATGATTTAAATCATGAAATTTTAGAAATAGTAATATGGTAAACATTGTTACTAACGCATAGATCTCGTTGTAATGAATCTAACACAACTTGAACGGATCAAAACGGAGCTAAAACGCAGAAGATATGGAATAAACAAGATTTCTTTTATTAAAATAATAGATTAAATCTAACCTTGAATTTTAAAAGTTGAAAACATATCTAACAGTAGTATAAATATGTAGATTATGGAATTACGAACCTAACGCAAGTTGAACGGGTCAAATCGAAGTAAAAATGGAGAAGTTATGGCCTAAAGAAAATCAGTGGCAAAACTGTAAATAGGCGAAAACGTATTTTCAATCTAACCGAAATAAAATACGCTTTCAGAAGAAGAAAACGAAATCTATAAAGACGCTAGGGACTGCGGGTTCTATAATTAAAAACTTGAGGGACCTTTTTGCAAAACAGCCGGGCCAAACCGGTATCATTGAATACCGGCCGTTGGATCCCAATCCAACGAGGCAGAAAGGATCAGGCGGGGAAGAAGACGGCGGCGGCCTGCCGGAATGGAACAGGCGCGGCGGCATCATGGCCTGAACGGCAAGAGCTCGCCGGAGACAAGGGTTTAGGGCCTACGGTGCTTGATTATTCGAACAGGAAGGTCCGGGAGAGAGAGGGGGTGACAGCGGGCTCACCTAGGGTCTCCTCGACGGCGGAGAAGGAGCAAGGCGGGCGCGGGACTCAACGAGGCGACGGCTCTAGCGGCGGCTCTAGGGCTGGCTACCTCGGCTCGAGCAGGGGCGGCGCTTGCTATCGGGTTGGAGGCGGCACGGGCTTGGGCAGCATTTAAAGGGGCGCGGGGACTTGGGTGGCACGTCACTGAGGCGTGGCGGGCTCGGACACGGGCGACGTCGGCGCGGTGGTCTCCGGCTCGGTTATGTGACGGAGGTAGAAGAACGCCTGATGGGTGGGCCAGGCGCGTCAACGGGGTGGAGGGAGAAGGGACTCGCGACACAGCGCGACCTGGGTCGAGCGGAGCTGGGCCGTGCGGAGCTGCGCGGGAGATGAGCCAGCATGGGGGAAAGCAAAGCCGCGTGGGACGGGAAGCGCGGGGCGCAGGCCCAAGCGGGAAGGGAAGGTCGACCCACGGGGAGAAGATGTTGGGCCGCGGGAAGAAACGGGCCACGGCGCCGAAGCAAGCCTACGGGCCGTAAGCGAAAGGGAGGAAATTTTCCTTTTTTTATTTTCAAAAACAACTCAATGTAAACCAAATCAAATTTGAATAGGATTTCAAATGCACTTCTCAATTCAAACATAAATGAGAAATTTTGGTAAGTTTCCAAAAATAAATTTTCACAACTTTTTAAATCCTTTTATTTTCAAATTTTCTTTTCCTTTATTTTCTTTTACTTCAAAGTCATTTATAATTTCATTTGCAAAAGCAATTTAAACCATTTTTAATTTTCAATCAAAACCACTCAACCAAATAAATCAAATGCAAGGGCATGTATGCTCAAACAAGTTGCAACCTTATAATGAATTTTAATTTAATAAAAAAAATTCCTATATTTCATGAGCACAAAATTTAGAAATAATTCATTTTAAACCTATTTTCAAAAGCGGCAAATTTTAGGAGTTACAAAGCCCCACTAGCAAAAAAAAGTACTATAAAGGCGCCTGGAATGCCTCTAGCGGCCTCTGGCATTCCACCTCTATAAATCAAAGATAGCGAATTTGCACCCCAAAAATAGCAAAATTATTTTAATACTGTGAGACCTCACAAATCATTTTTTCTTGAGAAGAGCGCACGCCCTTCGCGGCCACGGGGGCTCAAACCCGTGACCTCACGTCTCGCACGTATCTTCTCTAGACCTCTAACCACTTCACTCACAATTGACTTGTGTCCGTATTAGATATTCATCCTCCTTTGTTTATCTTCATCCAATTTTGAATGAGTATCTGGGACCCTAAACGAATTTAATTAAAAAGTTGTCATCTACAAAGTTGTATAACTTTTCTAGATCTACAATTTTGGTTTTGGTTGTGTCTCTATCTATGGCCATTAGAAAAATTA
Source organism: Miscanthus floridulus (assembly GCF_019320115.1). Classification (NCBI taxonomy): domain Eukaryota; kingdom Viridiplantae; phylum Streptophyta; class Magnoliopsida; order Poales; family Poaceae; genus Miscanthus; species Miscanthus floridulus. The sequence goes on along the minus strand of NC_089582.1, from coordinate 12,274,903 downwards.
AAATGTCAAACGTAGTTTTTCTTACATAGATGATTTCAAATAAAAAAATATCAATTACCACTACTGTAGAAATAATTTTCAGCAACGGGGGGCTATTTTCTCGGAGCTACTAGATCGAGGTAAATGTTTTTCTTGGCATCTATGTACATGGTAGTTGCGCCTTCTATTATACTCCCTTCATTTAAAAAATATAATTTTAACTCAGGACTAAGTTAAAGTATCTTAAGTTTAGCTAACTATCTACACCTAATAATATTAAAGAGCCAAGATTTTATCCTACTTTTTTGTCCACCTCCTCTTAACTAGGTGATAGTTTAGTACAGCTCGCATCAAGCGATGATTGATACGGAGTCGGATTTTAAGATGTATTGGGTCGTGCTCTGTGTATCTAATATGTGACCTGGATTCATGAGTCGTGCTCATAGCAGTTAGAACAACTCGCGTCTAGCGAAGATACAAAGTCCGATTCTAATATGTATTGAATTTCGCTGCAACGCACGTACACATTTACTAGTAAAAATGCCAATAATTTTGATATCAAATAGGTATCATTAGATTTGGCATGAGATATTTTCATACTATATTCATTTAGTGTTATAAATATTTTCTGGAACTAAATAGTGTATATGAATTGAGTGGCCGTTTCTTCGTTGTAATGCATGGGCTTTAATCACCCTGTTCGCTTGAACTACTTTTCAGCTAATGAACAGTATTTTCCTCTCACAACAAATTAGCATAAACCAAAGTTTAGCATAAGCGAACAGGGTGCGCTCAGCGACAACAGAGGTGTCCAACTCTGTGGCATATAATTTTCCAAACATTTGCCAGACATGGGTGCGCTCAGTGACAGTGGACCATGACCCGATCATTTTTTTTTTTTTTTGCCAACTGAATCCATCTCTTGAACTGACTGATCTGTGGGCCCAAAAAAACAGAGGGCACACTATCCCTCTCTGTCTCACCTATCCCTAACCCCATTGCCTGAGAAGCTCTAAAAATTCAGGCCCGTGTGATATAGGAAATGTGAAAAACAAACAATGAAATTCACTAAACAAATGATTGATTTTGCTATATTTATGCCTTGATTGGGATCCTTTTTTTCTTTTTGTGTGTGTGAAAAAAATCATACTCTACGTTGCTTTCAAAGCATGAATGCACATAAGTTGAAGTTGAAGTTAAACTTAACTGTCAACCGAACCTGAATCCTTGGAAAATTCTTAAAAGTCAGGGTTAATTATAAGAAATGTGGAAAAAATAAACAACGAATCAACAATGAAATTCACTGAATAAACGATTGATTTTATTATATATATGCCTTGATTGAAATCTTTATGAGATAATTTATGTGAAAAATTCGTACTCTGTTGCTTTGAAAGCATGAATGCACATCAAGTGAAGTGTTTTATCATAACGAATTTTCTGAGATGACAGCTCTAGCAAGAACAAGTGCTCTGTTTCTTGCAACAGTAACAAGCTGGCGAAACAGGGGATTCTGCCCCGGAGCCGAGCTAGCCGGGGGTCCGTCGGCCTTCCCGGCGGCGCCGGAGAGAGCGGGGACCTCGGATCTCGCTGTCCGGTAAAACATACTAGGCTGCTAGTAGCTCGTAGCAGTTTAGGACTAGTTTTCCTATGGCGGTAGATCCGTCCGGTCCAGTCCAGTCTGGGGAGTTGCTCTGCTCCGAGATACCTCGCCATCCGACCTGCCGGTGACGCGTTTCTTGGTGTGCTTTACGGCGCGGAAGCACCCTATGGCATGGACGCGGTGTGGGTTCTGTACCTCCAAGGCGTTCCTGGACTGGAGACGACCGCGGCGGCGACACCGTCCGTAGGTGCCGTCAGATGCGGTGTCAACATCAACCTTGGTTGGAGGTTTGTTTATTTCTCTTCCTATTTGCGAATTTGGTGGAGATTTGGTTATCCCCTTTGATGATGAGTAAAAAATGGTGTCTCAATATGCACTCCGCCTCTCCACACTTAATATCATAAGACTATCCAGATTAATATGCATGTCTGAACAATATAACCGCTAGTGCTCCATTTTTCTTATCTTAATTAGTGTCCTCTTATAGTTGTAGTGCATTATCTATATCTGTTGTTCGAAATTAGCCTGCACAGTGACAAGTTATTCACTAATCTCCATGTGTGGAGGCATCAATTGGATTTACCGAGATGAACATGCAAGATCGATCACATATGACACTAGCGGCTTGATTTTTGTTGACAAGGTCTAGTCGGGAGCCCCCGAGTACCGATTGGCGCCCTCTGTCTTGGGATTCCAGTTGGTTGGAGCGCCCCTAAGTCGCGAGTGCCATAAGGCAATTGGCTTGGCTTAACCTGTCTTTGAGTGCTGATTGTTAGATAGATATGTTGGCCCGCCATAGGCGCCTGGGCTTTAAGCCCATCACGGTTTCTATAGATTGATTCTACTCATAATAGGCAAGAATATCCGATAGTGGTCCTGTTTCCATAAACCACCCTAGGCCATCCTTGCTTATATATGTACATGTATACCATGGCCTATAATCAATCTACTATTTTCCCATGCAATTAAATTACTTTCACTGATAATAGGGTTGGTGAGGATATCTGGGGTTTATGCACTCATCAGTCATATTATTTTTCTATGAAAAAAATGTGACATATTTGACGTCTTAACTGCAATATCCTATTTGTACCTTTTATACTAACATTGAAAATCTGACCACAAGATATAATGCTCTAATGCTCAATACATCCACTGTTTGTCCAGGATAGGAGAAACCGGAATCTTCAAAGTCAAGTAAATGTGAACATAATCAACATACCAAAGACCACCAGTGCCATTAACGGCCTGAATGAGTGCGCCAATTTGTTCCTGTGGGTTACATCGGCCATTTCATCTCCAAAACCTCAGCTGAATGAAACACAAAAGGAGAGACTTCAACGAGATATATGTCAATTGCATAGTGACCTTCAATGCCTATCTGATACTCTACCAGCAATTGACAACCTCATTGATCGAGCAATTTCTGATCTCTCACTGTGTAGACAACCGTTAAGATACACAATTTCTGATGTTCTCCTATATGATCTCTCAATTGTCACAGAAGCACTCCTGTCCCATTTAGATTTCTTACGGATCCATGCTGTAGTTTTAGATGAGTAGATGTCCACACCCCTGCACCGACACTACTACAGAATACTTATCCGTGTCGGGCATTTTGGGTTTCCCGCGGCGGGCAAACCGGTCCGCCACCGCCGAAAGGCCACGGTAAATCGTGGCTTCCCGCGGCGGACAGCTTTGCCCGCCGTGGTTAATCGTTCAGGAAAAACAAAAAAAAAAAGAAAAAAAGCCCACACGGGCTTGGATCCGGGCCGCACTGAACCTAGATCCCGCCGCCGCCGTCGATCCACCGCCGTCGATTGGATCCGCCGCAGCTCCAACCCGCCGCACCGCCGGAGGGAGAGGAAGGGCCGGGGTGGGCGCCACGCCCACCGGATCTGCGCCGTCGTCGATTGGGTGGGAGGGAGACGACGCCCCTCCGTGGATCTGTGCCGTCGCGGCGGGTTGGGGCCGCCCCTCCGTGGATCCGTGCCGTCGCGGCGGGTTGGCGCCGCCCCGCCGTGGATCCGCGCCGGACGGGCCACGCCGCTGCTTGCCACCGTGCGCGGAGGAGCACCCGTCGCCGCTGCTCGCCACCGTCGTCGGGGATTTGCAAGGGTGCGAGTGTGAGAGGGACAAGATCCACCATTGATCTGAGAGAGAAGAAAGAGGGCTCCACACCTTGCGCCGGATCCGCCGCCGCCGCCGGGGCCTCCATGCTGGCGTCGGGGCCTCCACGCCGGCCGGAGGAGGGAGAGGAAGGGGCGTCGTCGGGGCCTCCACCGCCGGCCGAAGGAGGGAGGGGAAGGGGCGCCATCGGGGCCTCCACCGCCTCCGTCGGGGTGGCCTGACCTGGAGCGCGTGCGGAGGAAGAGAGTGGGGAGGAAGAGAGGCCGACTGCGCCTAAGTATACCTATATATACGTGTAGACGAATATCGGGCCAGCTTGGGCCTGATGGGTAAATTGATTTACCGTGGCGGACTTTTAACGTTGTCCGCCACGGTAAATTGATTTACCGTGGCGGACACCTTACGATGTCCGCCACGGTAAATAGGGTATTTACCGCGGCGGACATCTTAATATGTCCGCCACGGTAAATCGATTTACCGTGGCGGACACCTTACGATGTCCGCCACGGTAAATAGGGTATTTACCGTGGCGGACATATTAAGATGCCCGCCACGGTAAATCGATTTACCGTGGCGGGCAAAAGTGCCCGCTGCGGTAAATAAAAAATGCCCGCCGCGGTAAATCGTGGGATTTACCGCAGCGGGCAAAAATAGGTGCCCGCCACGGAGTGCAAAAGTGCAACGCTGCGCATATTCGTTTGTGTAGTAGTGCGATCAAACTGCTCCTGTATATATTTAATCACATGGAAGTGCGAGGAGGCTTTCGGATCGAACCCCAATCGAGCCTCACAAATAGAATGGATGCTAGGTGGCAGTTCCTTGAACTCCTTGGTTGCCGAATTACAGACGACATAGCAGTATGATCCATCAGCCCCTCGGCACCAGTATAGGATGAGGCCGTTGCAGATATCTAAGACAGCTACATTGGCCAAGGTGAAGGGCAAGACGGACAAGGAGGGGTGTTCACCGGTGACTCTGGTGTAGCATCGATGGCCTTGGTCGATGTCGTAGAAGAACCCGGCCAGAATCTGGGGCAGCACCTTATGGTTGTTGTAGTTCGAGATGAGGCGGTTCCAGGAGCGACAGACACATTTGCAGCAGAACAAGGAGCGGGCGGGGAGGCGGCAGAGGATCTCGACAACGGCATCGTCCGTGAGGCTGGCCAGTGCGTTCGTCTTGTTGGGGGCCTCCATTTTGTCTACATGCAGTAGGATGAGAGCTTGCTCAGTAATGAGATCACTAAAGAGAAAAGTAATCCAACAAAGATCCAACAGTGAAATCCACAACTCATACCAAAGTCCAACTGTGAAGTTAATGGAGCTGTAACCATTACAATTCCAGCTAAATCAAGTCTATCCATTACACTTATAATCAGTACACGAGCTCAGAGCTTAGGAGGCAGACAAAGATTAAGAGGACGATAATTACAACAGTTTTGAAGGCAGAAGCAATGTGCCTGTTTGTTGGCCTAGACAGATAGGTATAATCAAGCAAGCACTTGACAATTAATAGGCCTAGTTGCAACAGGCATTTACAGTAACAAAACTGAACATATGCAGAAAACCAAGATATCAGCAGAAAACTAACCAGTGCCACCTCCTAGTTTTTTTCATCATCATATCATTGGCCTAACCAGATCTCTAACGCTAGAATGTTTCTTGTATACCTCATGTTCAAGCAAGGACCAAAACAGTGAAGCGAACAAGAAAAGGCGAGAAAGGATACCTGCGGATCAGATCTGTCGTCTCTGCCACGGCACAACGCCAATGCCGCCGCGCTCCATCGGCAAGCCCCGCGGCCTGGCCTCCAAAAGGACGCCGGAGCCACCACAGCACACCGGGGATCCTCTACCGCCGCTGCTAGTCTAACAGGCACAGATTTGTTTCCACTTGAAGGGAAAATATCCAATATAGGTCAACCTGTAGGGTATCCACACATAGAATATAATACTATAAAGACTCCAAAGATATGTCAATACAACTAGGCATCTAGCGCAATGGTAAAGACCGTGCATTCCTTCCTCCGGGTCCCAGGTTTGACTCCCAGGCATTGAGGTTTTTTTTGAATTTATTAGACCTCGGCGGCACAAAAGGTACAAGTGACATGCAAGCCGTCGGGTCCCACAGGTACACGTGACACGTGAGCTGTCGGGTCCCACAGGTCGGATGGTCCCATAGGTACACGTGACACGCAAGCCGTCGGGTCCCATAGATCAGATGGAGATGGGGAACGGTCCCACAGGTACACGTGACACGTAGGCTGTTGGGTTCCACAGGTCGGACACTGAAGGGTCCCGCAGGTACACATCGGACGAAGAAAGGACCGAGTGGAGACTTTTATGACGAATTGTAAGCGTCACAGATGAGTAACTGCAGGTCCCACAGGTACACGTCGGATGGATGATGGGTCCCACAGGTACACGTCGCATGGAGAAAGGATAGAGCGGAGACTTTTATGACGAATTACAAGCGTCACGGATGAGTAACTGCAGGTCCCACAGGTACACGTCGGATGGAGAAAGTACCGTGTGGAGATTTATGACGAAGCCGTTCGTTACAGATCGAATATTGTTCGTCATAGATGGGTAATTAGCTCAATGACGAATCCCTGTTCGTCACAGTTTTAAAGGAGATCGTCACAGATGAGTCGCGCGAGTGATCTGTGACGAAAACCTGCGCTCTTCTATGATGTTTTTTTGTGACGATGCCTGATTTTGTCATAGAAAAGGAGGGTTGCAGGATCGTCGTGACTGATCTATGATGAAATGGAAATATTCATCATAAAAAGCGATCTTCTATGAAGGTTTCGGATCCGTCATTAAAATTTTCGTCATAGAAGTGAATATTCCTAGTAGTGTTATATGCCTATCATCATGAAAATAAAAATTTTCAATTGCAGAAACTTAGAATCGGTACCAACAGATAGGTTTGGATATTTTCGTTTCCTTGAAGTATTGAGTGTGTCCCATTGTCCAAAGATCAAATCACGACACCTGTTTGCTCCATCCCTAAAGAAGCTGTATCTGGAAGACTCTGGGGATCTTGGATACAATATTGTGTGTAGTTTTCTCACCATCTTGCATTTATCAAACTGCCCTCTAGAATCCATCGAACTGCAAATGTGGAATCTTCCATTACTGCAGGAGCTAGAGATTAGTTCTTGTCCCTCTCTGACAGTTATTAGAGATTCAGAACCTATATCCTCTGACATTTTACATGGTGAGGCCAGAAGCAGAGCCATTGATAACACTTTCTTGTCCTTGACTGTTGTAAAAATTACAGATTGCAGAAACTTATCAAACCTTGAACAATTTCTACTACCAGCTTATTTGCCTATCATCAAGAAACTAATAATTTTCGATTGCAGAAGTTTAGAATTGGTACCAACTGAGAGGTTTGGAGATTTACGTTTGCTTGAAGTATTGAGTGTGTCCCATTGTCCAAAGATCAAATCACGACCCCTGTTTGCTCCATCCCTAAAGAAGCTGTATCTGGAAGACTCCGGGAATCTTGGATAGAAGATTGAGTGTAGTTCTCTCACCATCTTGCATTTATCAAACTACCCTCTAGAATCCATTGAACTGCAAATGTGGAATCTTCCATTACTGCAGGAGCTCAAGGTCAGTGTTTGTCGTTCTCTGACAATTATTAGAGATTCAGAACCCATATCCACTGACCTTTCCCATGGCGGGGCCAGAAGCAGTATGGGAAAGTTCCCGTTACTCACTGACCTAACCATTAGCTTCTGTGATAAGCTTAAAATTATTGATGACCTCCTAAATCTCCCTACCATTGAACGAATTTCTATTCTATCGTGTGGCTTGTTGTCCCTGCCAACTAAAAGATTGGGAGGCTTTCTTAAGGTTTTGGACATTTTAATGTGTGGAAGTCTCAACGGGCAAAGTGGAATGTTGTTACCACCCTCCCTCAAAAAGCTCAGATTATGGAATTGTGGGGATTTCTCTGCCTGGTTTCCCAGTTGCCTGGAGAACCTCACCTCCGTCAAGTCACTGGAGATTTATTACTGTGAATGCATAGTGTCCGTTCCTGGCCATCTGTGGAGTAATCTCAAATCACTTCAGAGATTGGAGTTTCATCATTGTCCACAGCTTATATCAATTGGTGGACCAAACGCAACTGCAAACATACATGCAATTATTGAAGGTTGCCCAAAGTTTGAGGGACGAGCGGGCTCAGGCTCTTGTTCTATATATAGACGAGCGGGCTCAGGCTCTTGTTCTTTATATGGTACGTATGCCACTTGTTTGCAGTGTAAATTATGGTCACAAATATGTTAGGACACTTTGGAGTGTGTGCATGTTGCGTTGTTTTAATAAAAAGTTTGATTCCACTTAGATTTTTCATTATAGAAAAATGGTCCTTTTTCCCCTCATCGTGTTGTCTTTTCGATGACAGTTTGAACATGGAAATCAAAGACGGTTGAGATGGAGCAAATAGCTGCAGGGCTTCAAGATCCACTGAGGAAACAAAACACATCACTAATTCTCCATGAATGGCCGAATCTGGTTCTTATGTTCTTACGGCTGTTCTCTTCCCTTTGCTGCAAGATGACATGAAAAACCATTCATAGACTGTTTTCTGTTATATGCTTAATGTTTTATATCTATTTTCTTTTGCGAAAAAATGTTTTTTTTCTATGATCTATTTGCAATTCCTGGTTCTGTGCAAAATAAGTGGGGCACAACACTTACTATAATGTGACTTAATGCATTATACGGAGTATTACATAGTTTATTACTGGAGAGGGGCAAGAGCTAGAGTAGCCGCTGCTTGTTGTCTGTGTTTCGTTTGTGGAAAAATATGTGCAAGGTACCCAAAATATGCATTATAATATCATTTGGTTCTGCGCTAGTTCATTTGGGTGGCCTAAATGAGGGCCACGATTTGGTGGCTAAGATTTCACCGTCTCAAAATTTGGCTTTGCTATTTGGGGCATGTTTGTATGCAACCAACATATGATTGGAGTTATCTTTTCAGTGCAGATCGTTTGTATCATGTATGCTTTCTATATATGGAACTAAATATATGGATTGATTTATCTTTGACCGTAGCAACGCCTATCCATACTCTCTCTATCCAGGAATCATAATTGTATTTTGAAAGGGAAAGTCTAAAATTATATTCAAGTTTATTAGAGTCTAAAATGTGCATCAAAAGTTTTGTGTTCTAAGTGTCTCTGTTTTAGCAATTGACAATATATTACAAGAAAAATAAATGGTCAAAATCAACTTCGTATAAGGGCCTGTTTGGGTGGCATTTTTTTTGGCGAACTGCTACTGTAGCATTTTCGTTGTTATTTGGCAATTAGTGTCCAATCATAGTCTAATTAGGCTTAAAAGATTTGTCTCGTGGATTTCGTCTAAACTGTGTAATTAGTTTTATTTTTTATTTATATTTAATGCTTCATGCATGCGTCCAAAGATTCGATGTGACGGGGAATCTTGAAAAATTTGGCAAAACGAAGTGGAACTAAACTGGCTCTAACTTTCTCTCGTCAAAATATGATTCTCATTCTTAGACAGAGGAAGTAAAGCAAAATGTGTTTGATATCAAACACAAATTCGGTGGCATATAATTTTTCAGATAGTTACTACACGTAAGGTTTGAGTCACAATTCAGCCTCTATTTGGATGCTATTGCATTAAAAAACTACTCCATCCATCCTAAATTATAAGTTGTTTTTAGATTTTTTTAGGTACATTGTTTTGCTATCATCTAGATATACGCTATGTCTAGATATTATGTAATAAAAGTTATACATCTAAAAAAATTAAAGCGACTTATAATTTAGAATGAAGAGAGTATAATTTTTAAAAATATAGAGTTATAAACGTGCAAGACCATAGCTTTTTTTTAAAAAAAGCTTTAGTTGCAAAAAAAAGCTTTAGAGCAACTCAAGAGCCTATCTATTTCCTTGTTGATAGAAATATAGGTTTTAGTGAAAAAATATCCTTCAATATAGTTTCTTTAATTACATCTTCAAATATGTCATTCTCTATTCTGTATTTCTCATTAGCGAAAGATAGAAATCGGAATTGGCTCTTTAGAGAGTGCACAATGTGTAGAAAAAAAACTGTTGGTGGCTTAAAAGAGAGGGTTTTTATTTAAATGCCTCTCCTAATAATGCTTTAGTGACTGACTTTAAGATAGAGTGGAGTTTTTAGAACTCCAAAAACCAATAATTTAAGTAATACTAGTAGAAATGCACATGCGGCACGCACGTGTCTATTAAAAATTATCATACTCAACAAAGATAAAAAGATCATTTATAAAGAAACAAAACATATTGTTCTTAAATAAAAAAAATATGAAGTAACAAGTAATTATACATGGTATTAAGAAAATAGCATCAAATTAATATGATAGAACTGTTTTCCTTGCCTAAATTATTACAAAAATTTCCTGATCCGAAGGCATAATTTTGAACAAGAAATGAAAATCATTTTTGGTGGTTCAGCATAGGTAAAGGTTATTGAACTGCACAGTAACTTCGAAGTTAACTTCTAACGAGGAGATCTTGCACGCCCATACATATAGCTGGAGGCCTCTAAATTTTGTTTTGTTGCCTGCATTTGGCAACCGCAATGATAGCAGCATTTGGGAAGTGCACAGTATATGAAAATAGAGTGTCGATCACCATCGGCTCCAATTTGGGAAGTTATTCATCCCGATGTACAATTCCTGTAAGCAAGCGAGGAAAGATCAACTTTTTATGCTACCAAAAGAAAAGAAAGCGCAGGGAGAAGTAGACAATAATATGGACAAAAAAAATCTCACCTCGATTAAGCATGAACCCAACACATGTTTGTTGCGCCTGGACCTTCTACTGTGGCGAGTCCGGCATCAGAAGCGGAAGATGGACTGAGGCCGCAGCGGGAGAATGGGCCGCAGCTACGAAGGTCCATTCGGCCCAGACTTCCTAACCGGCGCGTCGCGGGCGACGACTGGGCCAGGGCGTGAAGCAGCGTCGTATATATAGGATGGATATGAGATGAGAGGGCATGAAAGATCATTGTAATCACTTTGCATCCTCGTGCAAACTTCCTCTGACCCCGTCCTCATGCTCTGTTGCCTTCCTCTGCTCTAATCTTGCTACTCGCCTGAACTCTGTACTGCTACCCTGAATGCTAAGATTCGTCTAAGTTCGTAACAAATTGGTACTCAGAGCCACATCCTGCAGCACCACGAAACCACCATCTCATCGGCCGTCACTGCTCAGTGTAGGGTTCGTCATTGGTGTTCCGCTGGAGCCCCACGAGATCATCCACGACCACTTCACTCGGTTCCGCAAAGCAGCTGGGCGATATGGATCCCAACACCAAGCTCATCCTCGACGAACTCAGATCCGTGCAGGCGAATCTCACCGCCCGCATGGATTTGGTGGAGAGCTCCGTCGGCAAGCGCGTCGCCTCCCTGGAGGACACCGCTAAGGCGTTCGACACCTGGCATCCGAAGGTGGACGCGACGGTGGACGAGTTGCATGCGGAGGTGGGCGCGATTCGGAAGACGGATGAGAAGGTGGAGACATTGCGGGAAGAGATGACCGCACTGCGCAAGTCCGTGAGCCGCTCCGTCCTCGACGCCGCGCCGGCCGTGCCAACCGGAGTGTTGCCGTCGCCTCCAAAGGTGTCCGCAGCGACGATTCCCGCCGGCTGGACCAAATTCAGCCCGTTAGGGCACCGCGAGGAATCAAGCCACCGGGGATTCGAGTATCCAACTCAATCCCCGGTCAAGGGTACGCTCACTCCATCCAATCCTGATCCTAAACCCAAACTGCTTCGCTCTTACTCGGGATCAGCTCTCATAGCGGGTGTGCCCGGTGGCTCAGGTGGGGATGATGGGTTTCCACGCCGCACTTGGCATGGGGAAGGGGTTCCTGGAGGCAATTGGTCTAGGGAGGGAACTCACGAACACATACCCAAAATGAATTTTCCCCCATTTGATGGAGAGAACCCAAAATTGTGGCTAGGGCGTTGTTTGGATTATTTTGACATGTACATGGTCCCACACCGTCGCTGGGTTAAGGTTGCCACCATGCACATGACTGCAGCCGCAGCTCGCTGGTTCCAGTCCGTGGAAGATCAGATTCGTCAGGGGAATTGGGAATTCTTTTGTCAGGCTGTCATGGAGCGTTTTGGCAAGGATCAGCATGCTCTTTTGATCCGCCAGCTCTTCCACATATACCAAACTGGGTCCGTGCAGGAGTATATTGATCAGTACACTGGGTTAGTTGAGCAATTGATCGCCTATGGTCGCAACACCGATCCTCTGTATTATGCCATGCGTTTTGTTGATGGCCTCCGTGCTGATATTCGTGCTGCTGTACATTTGCAACACCCTGCTACTCTAGATACTGCCTGCATGCTCGCTTTGTTGCAGGAAGAGTTGGTGGAGCCAGGTCGTCGGTGTGACGTTCGGAGGCCGGAGCCATTCACCTTCGCCAAGGCGGCACCGCGGGGTCCCTTGCATCAGTCTAGACAGATGATGCACCACAGTGCGCGGCTATTTCCATGGCGACATCAGGTAGTTCGCAACCTGCTCGAGCTATTCAGTTTTTGGGCATGGTACAAGGACATCAGGCTTGGATTTTGGTGGACTCTAGAAGCACTCATACTTTTGTTAGCCAAGCTCTGGCCTCTCAGCTGTCCGGGATATCGACTTTTAGTCCTGCTCTTCGGGTCACCGTAGGTGATGGATCTCAATTGACTTGTTGCTCCCAAATTGATCAGCTATCTTGGTCTGTTCAGTCTTGCAACTTTGTTTCGGCGGCCAAGGTTTTGCCTCTGAAGTCTTATGAGTTGATTGTTGGAATGGACTGGTTGGCTTCTCGCAGTCCGATGCAGGTGGATTGGAATAGCAAATGGATGATAATTCCCTATGGTCAAGGCCACAGTTTATTGCAGGGTGAGCTGATGAGTCTACCTGTTGGTTCTGTCATTTAGGTTACCACTATGCTGTCGGTTGATACTGTAGCTCGTCAGGTGCCTGTTCCGTCTAAGATTGCAGCACTCTTAACAGAGTTTCAGTCTGTCTCTGCTCCTCCAACTGGCTATCCGCCGGCACGCCATTGTGACCATGCCATCCCATTGATACCGGGAGCCAGTCCATTCTCCGTCAGACCCTATTGTTACTCTCCCTTGCTTAAGGATGAAATTGAGCGTCAAGTTACTGAAATGCTACAAGCCGGCCTGATCCAGCCCAGTTCTAGTCCATTTTCTTCATCAGTGTTACTGGTCAAGAAGAAGGATGGCACATATCGCTTTTGTGTGGATTTCAGGCAACTCAACACCATCACAGTCAAAGCTAAATATCCAGTCCCAGTCATTGAAGAGCTTCTCAATGAACTCACACATGCATCTTGGTTTTCTTGCCTTGATCTAACAGCGGGTTACCATCAGATTAGGCTAAAGAGTGGGGAGGAATTCAAGACTGCTTTTCAAACTCACACCGGCCATTACGAGTTTCGTGTCATGGCTTTTGGTCTCACAGGAGCTCCAACCACCTTTCACAAGGCCATGCACACTACTCTATACCCTCTGTTGTGTAAATGCGTACTGGTTTTCTTCGACGACATTCTCATTTACAGTCATTCCTATGAAGAACATGTTGAGCATTTGCGGATGGTCTTTCGGTTGCTTCAGCAGGATCACTGACAGGTGAAGATGTCCAAATGTCACTTTGCCCAGCGCCAGCTTCGTTATTTGGGGCATGTCATCTCAGAGAAAGGTGTGGCCACTGATCCTGATAAGGTGCAAGGTGTCTTGAAATGGCCTGTTCCACAGTCAGTTAAGGAATTGCATAGTTTCTTGGGACTCGCAGGATACTACAGACGCTTTGTTAAGCACTTTGGCATCATATCCAAACCATTGACATATCTTCTTCTCAAAGGGGTTGTATATGTCTGGACATATAGCTAGGATCAAGCCTTCTCAGCCTTAAAGCATGCTCTGACCACCGCCCCGGTGTTGGCTCTACCTGATTTCAACCGCCCTTTTGTAGTGGAGACTGATGCCAGCGGTACTAGAATTGGAGCTATCCTGATGCAAGGAGGTCATCCCTTGGCATTCCTGAGCAAAGTCTTGGGACCCCGACTGCAAGGGTTATCCACATATAAGGAATGTATGGCTATCTTGTTGGCACTAGAGCACTGGCACAGTTATCTACAACATGTCGAGTTTCAGATCATCATCGATCATCGTAGCTTGGTGCAGTTAACCGACCAAAGGCTTCACACACCCTAGCAGCAAAAGGTCTTCACCAAGCTCATTGGACTGCAGTACCGGATTGTCTACCACAAGGGCACGGATAACGGAGCGGCTGATGCACTCTCCCATTGTCCTTCCGCGCAATTGGCTGCGCTGTCAGTTTGTCAGCCTCAGTGGTTGGAGGCCATGGTGGACTCATACTCTCACAATGCACGAGCCCAAGAATTGCTTGCCAAGATGGTCGTAGCACCGGATTCAGTCACTAACTTTACCCTTCGTGACGGACTGCTGCGCTACAAATGTCGTATTTGGGTGGGTGCTGATCCTGAGTTGCAAACTCAACTGATTGCAGCGGTGCACTCTACTGCTGTTGGTGGCCATTCAGGCGTATCCGTCACCTATCGCCGATTGAAGCAAATCTTTGCATGGACAGGCATGAAGTCAACCATTCAGTCTTTTGTAGCAGCGTGGTGGTCTGCCAACAAGCTAAACCTGACTGTTCCAAGCTGCCTGGCTTGTTACAGCCGTTGCCTGTACCTGACAACGCCTGGTCAGTGGTATCCATGGATTTTATTGAAGGGCTCCCATCATCACAAGCTTCTACTTGCATCATGGTGATCGTGGATCTTTTTTCCAAGTATGCTCATTTCCTGCCTCTTAAGCATCCTTTCACTGCACGCTCTGTGGCTCAGTCGTTTATGTCTCAAGTGTATAAGTTACATGGTATGCCACAAGCTATTGTATCGGATCGAGACAAAGTCTTTACAAGTCATTTCTGGCGAGAGCTGTTTCAGTTGGCTGGAGTTGAGCTGCGGATGAGTAGTGCTTATCATCCGCAAACGGATGGGCAAACCGAACGAGTCAATCAATGTTTGGAGATGTTTCTGCGTTGCTTCGTGCATGCTTGCCCACATCAGTGGCGACAGTGGTTGGATCAAGCTGAATTTTGGTACAACACCAATTGACACTCAGTTTTGGGGCATTCTCCTTTTGAGGTCTCGTATGGTCATGCGCCACGCCATTTTGGCATTACCACTCCTTCAGGCATAGACATTCTTGACTTGGATTCTTGGCTGTCTGACCGGGCTCTAATGTCTGAGGTGATCCGCCAGCATCTGAATCGCGCTAAGCAACGTATGAAGAAGCAAGCTGATGAGCATCGGTCCGAACGACAGTTTTAGATTGGTGATCTGGTATTCGTCAAAATCTAGCCATATGTGCAATCTTCCTTGGCTCAGCGCAGCAATCAGAAGCTGGCCTTCAAATTCTTCGGACCATTCCATATACTGGCTCGAGTGGGAGCGGTGGCTTACAAATTGGAACTTCCAGTTTCTTCTTCGGTGCACCCGGTGTTCCATGTTTCATAGCTCAAGAAGTCGGTGGGCACTCATCATTCTGTCACCAGTCATCCACCTTCTGAGGCGGTCCTTTGGAGTGTGCCTGAGCGAATTCTTCAGACACGATCCATCACTAAGGGTACGCACTCTATCACTCAAGGTTTCATTCAGTGGTCTAATCTGCCAAAGTCTCTAGCTACTTGGGAGGATTTGGAGTTCCTTCGGCAGCAGTTTCCCCGCGCCGCCGTCTGGAACCGGCTCGGCGCGCAAGGAAGGGGGAATGTTGCGCCTGGACCTTCTACTGTGGTGAGTCCGGCATCAGAAGCGGAAGATGGACTGAGGCCGCAGCGGGAGAATGGGCCGCAGCTACGAAGGTCCATTCGGCCCAGACTTCCTAACCGGCGCGTAGGCCAGGGCGTGAAGCAGCGTCGTATATACAGGATGGATGTGAGATGAGAGGGCATGAAAGATCATTGTAATCACTTTGCATCCTCCTGCAAACTTCCTCTGACCCTGTCCTCATGCTCTGCTGCCTTCCTCTGCTCTAATCTTGCTACTCGCCTGAACTCTGTACCGCTACCCTGAATGCTGAGATTCGTCTGAGTTCCTAACAATGTTGTCGAGGGCCATAGGTCTCTCCTTGAGGTAGCTACTCCCGTTGGATGATTACAGCACAGTAGAAAAGAAAAGAAAAGAAAAGAAAAGAAAAGAAAAGCACAGACATACATGCATATATAGCTTTAGCAGTGACTGTAACATATAGTTCCATCAATCTGCACACACCTTAAACTCGCCGGTGAGTTGTAGGTCATATAAATTTGATATTTTGATACAAGCTACCCAAAGCATGACAGAATTCAAGTGATCCTCATGATACTATCTCTATGTAGCTCTAAGAATTCTGAGTAATCAACCAAGTGTTGTGCTTCGAAATCAGTACAGAAATTCATTTAATGAAAAACTAATTTAGTTTGAAACTTGGATGTATGTCTAATGGTCATTGCAATCTTAGCAATCAAACCAAGTGCTTCTCACTTCTCAGTATTCTTGCGGCATAAATATTAGTAAAACTATACACCAAAAGTTTGACAAAACAATCACTAATCTTTAGAGCAGTTTGATTAGGCAACATATCATTGAACTTGAACATCACCACAGCAATCCAAATTGTCACAAAGAAGCCCGTGCAAAACAACGGTAAACAAAGTAGTTCTCCTAAGATTATGGCAGATGGAAAATATAGCTGAATTATTGTAAAGCACATATTCATAGTCGGATGATATTTTCATGTAAAAAATCTCTACAATATTTTATTTTCACAACAAGAACAGAAAGGGAAGGATCTTTTAGCACATTAGCTCAAGGAACTTCTGCGCCAACCGTATCAGCAAACCATTAAACTATAGAGAATTTTAGAAAGATCTTAAATTCTCCATAATGTTAGAGCATTCAAATTATCTAATAATAGATTTTAAGACATAACAGTTATTTGAAGCATTTCCTAAAAATGAATAACTAAATAAATATCAGTTTATGTGGGTTACCTAAAGCGACTCAATTGCACGATAGCAAAAGCTTCATCTTTTTCTGTGATAGTTAAGGCATAATTCACTACACAAGCGCGCACACGTTTATAAAAAACATATTATACGCAATGTGAGAATACTAAAATAATGTTTCTAGTAAATATGATGTGCGGCGCGCACATGTTTTTATTGAAAAAAAAGATCATTTGTAATGTAGGGATGTATGCCAATAAATATTTTTAAAAGAAAATTACAGATTAAAATAATGATATTAACAAATCATCCAACACTCAACCTGCATGAAAAAAAAGAAATAAAGAATTCAATTTATAGAAGATCTGTCTGGTCTCTAATGTGCTCACGAAACATATCTATTACTCAAGTGGGCTGTAGTGAGATGACAAACTCTATTTTGGTGGGTTTTCAACCATGCACAATGATAACAGTTCCTTCGTACAAAAATAAATTCAATATATATAAATGAAGAAAAATTATAATAAATAATTGACTATATACACTTATTAGCATCATCTATATACACTTGTAATGATAACACCGGTGGGAGTGGGATCGTGCTATCTGCTATACATACCACCGACCTAAAAAAACAAACATAAACAAATTGAATCTACCAATGTGTTGACGTTCTGTGTGCTGTGATGACATGGTCATGCCCTTCCTTCCAATAAGACCCGTGATTTTCAATATTTCTTTATGCTTCTAGGCTAGTTTATATAAAGAGTACAATGCAATGATAACCGGGAATATGAGACATTGGACAGAATGATGAAATTAAGGTTGGAGGTGCTACTTTACTGCACCAGAGTGGTAGGTGGCCCACCGGTAAATTGATATGAAGCGTTAGATTTAAAGACTCGAGTAAATCTAAGAGACAAAAATTAAGGTGAGTAGAAATATCAGGGTGATGGACTATTTTCAATTCCTCCGCTCTTTTATAGCACAGAGATTATAGTTTGTCGTATCAAATGCTCTACGCTCAAAATATTTTATAAAATATATAGATTTTTTTTTTCTAAAACTCAAAAAATATTTTGCATCCAATAAACGCTCCACGAACAAGAGGACAGACTTGAGGGCCCAGAAACCTGTGACATTGTCCCCTGAATCTTATCCCCTCCTCCGACCATCTCTCTTCACCCCCTCTTCCTCGGCGAGCTCCACCTCCACGGAGACCAGAGCGGCCGGCGCTGCGGCGGAGGTCCAAGCCGAGCTCCGATTACTTCCCCTCCCAACCGCGCAACCCTGTCCATGGCGCGCGCGGCGCGGACTCGACGAGCCCCTGTGCATCCCCGCCGCCGGCGCGCGGCCTGCTAAGCCACCATTCCTCTCCGCGCGCCCTCCTCACCCTCTCCCTCTCCTAAACCCACGCCACTCCTCCTCATGGGCCCGCCGGCCTACACGGCCTCCCCCTGCACGGGTTCCGCTCTCTTCTCCAACTCCCGAGCGCCGCCGCCGCCGCCGCCGCTTCTACTTCTCCAGCGTGGCCCGGGGGCGCCGTTGGCCGCTGGGAGGTACGGCGGCCGCGTAGCCCCGTCGCAGGAGAGGCGCCGCTCGGCCCCGGCTCAGGAGAAGCGCCTCCCCTCGGAGTCGTCGTCCCGGACCCAGCTCCCGGAGCGGAAGCGGCACTGGAAGGCGGGGGAGTTCCCGGGGACCGCTACTGCCGATAGGGGTGGCGGCGGACGGCTGCCCGCTCAAGGGAAGCGGCATTCGAAGGCCGGGGAGTTTCCCGGGACGGACGGCGGCGGCCGCCCAGCCCCCGCCCCGTCGCAGGGGAAGCGGCATTGGAAGGCCGGCGAGTTCCCGGGCACCGCCGCCGGCCCCGGTTCGGGGACGCCGAGGACTCCCCTCAAGAACGTCAAGAAGCGGCTGGACGCCCGCGCGGACGCCAAGGCGTGGGCGTGCACCGTCACCGAGGCCCTCGCCGACCGCGTCAGCTCCAAGAACTGGCAAGAGGCGCTTCAGGTAAAACACCACCACCGGTTACATCTGATTTCCCTTGGTTGCATTGCTCCATCGTCTCCAAAAATTCAAAATTCCTCTTAATTGCTAGTTAGATTCAATTGTTTGTTTGAGGAAAGGGAATAGTGGCAAATGTTGTTACTAACACTAATTGCGAATTGGTGCTGGCAGGTCTTTGAGATGCTCAAGGAGCAGCCGTTCTACCATCCCAAAGAGGGCACCTACATGAAGCTCATAGTGCTGCTCGGCCGATCAGGGCAGCCTGCCCGGGCGCACCAACTCTTTGATGAGATGTTGCAACAAGGATGCCAGCCCACCCCTGAGCTTTACACCGCCTTAGTTGGGGCCTACTGCCGCAGCGGCCTACTGGACGAGGCGCTCCAGCTCCTCAATGACATGAAGGGCTCACCGTTGTGCCAGCCTGATGTCTACACCTACAGCACCATCATCAAGGCCTGTGTTGATGCCACAAGATTCGACCTCATCGATGTTATGTACAAAGACATGGCTGAGCGCTCTATAGCGCCCAACACAGTCACGCAGAATATTGTCCTCAGTGGCTACGGAAAGGCTGGACGGCTGGATGACATGGAGAGAGTGCTCGCTGACATGCTCGACAGCACAGCCTGCAAACCGGATGTCTGGACCATGAACATTATCTTAAGCTTGTTTGGAAACGGGGGCCAGGTTGAATTGATGGAAAAATGGTACGAGAAATTCAGAAGCTATGGGATCGAACCAGAGACTCGCACACTGAACATCCTGATTGGTGCCTATGGGAAGAAGCGGATGTACGATAAGATGTCTGCAGTCATGGAGTACATGCGCAAGCTTGCCTTCCCATGGACAACTGCGACATACAACAATGTGATTGAGGCCTTTGCTGAGGCGGGTGATGCCAAAAACATGGAGCATACATTTAACCAGATGCGCTCTGAGGGTATGAAGCCGGATACAAAGACCTTCTGTTGTCTAATAACTGGGTTTAGCAAAGCAGGCCAATTCCATAAGGTGGTGGGCATGGTTAAGCTTGCTGAGAGGCTGGATGTGCCTGCAAATACATCTTTCCACAATGCTATTCTTGGTGCATGTGCAAGAGCAGATGATCTTATGGAGATGGAGAGGGTCTTCAGGCACATGAAGCATACACAGTGTGAGCCTGATGCTGTGACATACTCTATCTTGGTGGAAGCTTATCGGAAGGAAGGAATGACAGACAAGATTTATGCTTTGCATCAGGAGAACCCAACTTTGGTTCCAACTGATTTTGTCATGGTTTAACTGACCCACTGACTGAATAACGGACCAGAAATGTTTAGGCTTGGTTGCAATGGTTGAAAATTTTCCTGCTATCAATGTTTGGAATTGATGATGCTACCAAGCAGAGTGGCAGTTATTCTCCAACTCCATTTTTTGTCTGTTGGCCTGCAGAGTTAATATAGATGTTTTCTCGAACTGAAGGGGGTTTCAGTGAGATGTGCCCAGCACCACAGTATGCATAACTCAGATACAAGGAGTTATAAGGCTCTGAAAGTGCTTCAGTAAGATTCTGGCCAGTTTGAGTTACCAAGTATTTGGGAACAGAGGAAGTTTTCTGAACCGGTGAATGGGAACAAAATTGTATGTTTCTCCACTATGGCACTGTTAATCCTTTTCTTGACAACACGGGACTTATACATAGTTTGGGAGAATAAAAGAATTCCTATTCTCTGATGGTAAAATTTTCTGTGGCCCTACTCTGTACCAGCCTATGCCCAATATCTTTCAGATTAATATTTGGTACCTTTTTACAATCTTTTCACAAATTTATAGCTGTGACTTCTAGTACATTGCACATGTAGTGAAACTTGGAATATTTGTGTACAGAAGGGTAGGCATTAAGTTTTCTCTAGCACCCTTAATGTGTAGTTTGGCGATTATGTGCATTTCACCAAACAATATGTTAAGGCAGTGGATTAAATTTGATTTGTCAGATTCTACACACTACAGGAGCTATGTTGCATTTTTTTTAATGAGGTATATAGTAGAGTATTAGTGTATTACCAATCCTGTAGCCAAGTGATAGATCTTATGATTGAGATCATGGGTTAAGGCTCCTCTTCTCTTATGAATTAGCATGATGGCTTATCTGAACTGCTAGAGCTATTGGTGCTTGTTTTTGCATATTCACTTATAGTACTAAACATTGTAGATCAGGAGCTTGTAATGCAACTCTTAGATCAATGGTGCAGAATTTTTCTCAGCAGTTGAGCTTTCGATATACCGCCATCTTTTGTCCATATAGAGTGCTTTCGAGGATCCTACTAGTATCATCTTTCCTGATGCAAAGATAAGAATATATATATTTTTTTTAACAAACCAGAAGGACAAAAAGGTCAGAAAAGAATCAAGCATCCACAGTTAAATCAATTCATTTTAGTTATCTAATATATGTCCATTGGATTTGGGATTATATAGAAATGAGTATATCACTTTTAGAACTATATTCCTTTTTTTTGAGGAAAAGATTATGCTGATTTTATCTGCTCCAAAAGTCGCTTGAAATCAAATGGAATGCACATAGTTTCAAATTACCCTGAAGTATTATTAACTTATGGGGGTGAGCGGAGGGGAGGCATAGACCGTGAATTGAGGCACATCTTTTTGTAGGAAAAATAATCATCGAAATCAGTGTTGAAATGGAGGGATGAACATAGCACCCAAAGGTCTTCTGGAAGATTTAGTTTCAGAAAATACACAGAGCGAGAACATTCCTCAGAATTTCTGAAAATGGATTTTTAGGATTATTAAGTGATTTTCAGGAACTATGAAATGTCCACAGACGATAGTGGATGACAAGTGGGTCCTGGGACAATGTCAAGGTCACTGGGCTTGTGGAACAAAAAGGCAAAGTCAGCCTTTTATCTATGGGTCAAGACCATATCCTCCTTAGGCTGGTCTTCGTGCTTGGGCCAAACCTATCACAGCCTAGCCAGGTTTGGCGGAAAACATGACCCATGAGCCTCTGTTTTAGAAATGCCCAGTAGGTTGAACTGAAAACGGAAAGTAAACACAACTTAAAAAAAAAAAACAGATTCTGAGGATGCTCTCTGGAGTCTGGACTAAAACCACTGGCAAACACTTCATCATCAGATGATATGAACTGCTTTGTGCTATCTGCTAGTGATCACTTACAATTTACATATGATGACACAGGTAGCAGTACATTTAGCATTTTGACTCTGGTATGCCCCTTCTAAACATTCTACCTTACAGTTTTCCCATGCCATTATAACTTGGGATACCCTATGAGAAAATGCACTCATTTTTCCTAGTACTATAGTAGCCTAACAATCACAAACACTATGGAAGTGCGCCGCCGTTTTTTGTGGATCGCTTCCTCTTGTTTCCTGTAGAAGATTTCAGCTCCTGAATCTCACAAGCATAGACGTAGCTATAATAGGGTGGTATGGGAGACTTCCATGCCAGGGCTTCGAATCTCCCAGGAAGCTTTGCGTCTCCATAGGTCACATCGTGCAAGGTGATCTTGGGAACCTGATGATGATCGTGCTGTGAAGAGTGCCGATGATACTGATGGTTAGCAACCACCTGCTCAGACCTCCTGTGTATCCAGCGGCGGATCCACAGGGGGGGGCTGGGGGGGCTCCAGCCCCCCCTAATTTCTTGATTTCAAGCCTAATCACTGTAGCAAAAGCTTGATTTCACCATTAAATCTTCATGCAAATCAACATCTCCATTGTTTTAGCCCCCCCTTATCCCGCATCGTGCATCCGCCACTGTGTGTATCCTCCCAAAATATACTGGTTTGTTCTGGTTCAGCAGGTCGTATGGGTGCTCACCAAACTTGGACACATGTCTCTGGAACTGCGACCTCATGAATGTCGCAAACTTCCCCCAGAATTGGACGCTGAAGCTGTCCCTCAGCATGCGGGCGGATACGTTGGCGATGATCATGCTCCCGTTCAACGTCGCTGCAATCTCCATTGCCAGGTTGGTGAGCTGCCTTGGGTGTGACATGGGGTCTGCGCTCCCGAACGCGAGCGTCCTGAAGAAATACCAGTACGCCTCATGCGACAGGGGCTTCAGAGTTAGAGCCCGTGTTGTTCCAAGCTTTGCGATCTTGTCAGAACGGCTTGTAAGTATGATCTTGCTACCTCTAGGCATCCAATGTTTAGATGCAGAGTACAGCCTGTTCCACACATCTTCGTCCAGATCCCCACCTACCTCCACAACAAGAAGCAATCTCCTTGTCGCCCCATCTTTGTTGGAAGAATAATCTGACGTGCCGCAATCTTGCTGTCTCATTGCACATAATCCTTCTCTGAAAGCTGCTAGCCCATCATATAGAAAGTCATGGTCGCTCAAGAACACGGTTTCTGAGAAATGACCACGGATTCTTTCATCCTTGCAGACATGGGCGACTAGCGTGCTCTTGCCGACCCTGAAGGGACCGACGATCGGCAGCACCGCTGGTTCTTCGGCACCAGAATGTTGTGCATACAACAGGAAGTCGATGACAAGCTGTGCTTCAATCTGGCGACCAATCTGGCGACCAAACATGCAGTTGCCCAGCAGGAGATACATGCTGTAAGGCTGGCGGTCAATGCCACGACTGTTGTCGTTCGCCAAGAACAGGACTAGCTCATGGGCATCGACGATCATGGCGCTCAGACGGTCAAGCACCTCCTGCATTTCTTCTGAAATCTCTCTACTGGTTGCTGCACTGGGAAAACAGAGATCTTTTACAGAATCTACTTTGGAGAAAACAGAAGAAGCCACAGGCCGGCGACGATTCACGATGATCCGTCCATTGCTGGATGACGCCTCCTCTTGGTGAAGACAACTCGTTTGGCATCTGAAAGTGTCGAGGGCATAGTGGCCTTGGTGCATGGCGTCAACCAGCGCGTCCAGCTGCTGGAGCATGGCTCGGTTCGTGATTTGCCGCCGCCCCATGGCCTCGTCGACGATGACCTGCGCCCGGAGCAGGACGCTCTGGAGGCGATCCTCCAGTGCTGGAGGCTTGGGACGCCTGCTGATGAAGAAATCTATGGATCTTGTGGCTAGGTCGCCTAGTATCGCAGAAAGGAAAATCTCCAGTAGCGACACCATCCTTCTGAATTTTCTGTGTGTGCCATATGTGTTTCTAGTAAGAACTCCAAAAGGAGGACTAAAGGAGAGTATGAACCTATGAATATATGATAGCAACTTGCTGAACTCAAGGAGAGCATGCACATGCATATAAGAACAGCTAATAAGCTGACACTGGCGGTAGTCTCCACTCCAGTCCACTGATATGACCTTTGCATTGAATGGGTATTGAACGAGTCTTTCACGTTGTACTTTTACTGTTTTTGTTATGCTCCATTGATTTCCATGTGATCTCTTCTTTCTCACCCGACATGGGAACGTGTGCATTACTCCCTAATTAAATACTGGAAAAAAATATGTAATGGTTTTCTAGATGGCGACGACGACACTGCATGACCATCGGGTGATGTATGTATTACATTACACTGCAAGTCCAGTGTACCGGCGGGGCTTGCTTTGCTTCCATGGCGAGGTGCGTGCATGCAACATTTCTGAATTCCGAACAGGGTTTGGGAGAATGAAAGAATTCCTAATCTGATGGTAAAATTTTCTGTGGCCCACTCTGTACCAGATTACCTTAACATATGCCCAAAATCTTTCAGATTAATAGTTAGAAGTTTTTTCACATCTTTTCATAAATATATAGACATGACTTCTAGGTCGTTGCACATGTACTGAAACTTATTATATATGTGTGTACAAAAGGCACTCTACAAATCTCCTGTATCCGGGAGTGAATGTGTGTTAGTTAAGCTTTGCACTGTAAATAGATAGGACTGCATGTTTTCCTTTCAGTTCTGCATGTGCACGAGCACTGATTTGTGATCGTCGTGCACATAGGAAGTAGTGGCAGCAAGAATAGCTCACGCACGTACTTGGGCGATTGGTTCTGGATGAACATCGCGGACGTGGGGATGGACGCGTCGTGAGCGTGGTGTGCGGCCAGCCACCAAGAGCTTTGCTCTTTGTATTCCACAATAAAAATGAGAAACGATGATCAGAAAACGCTGCGGTTTTTGGGCAGCACCAAAAGCTCTGTGTGTACTCGTGTTCATCGCATTCCAAGTGTTCGTGTGTGTGCGTGAGTTGTTCTCTGTTCTCCGGCGTGCTCAAGTGTTCGCCGGCGGCGTTCATCGCTGTGTCGGGCCTGACAATTGGCATCGGAGCTAGGGTGATCGGGATTCGCGGCGGCCATGGTTTCACCACCACGACCCCGAGGCCGTACCCCGCCAGGCACCGAGAAGGAGAAGGCCAGCGGCTCCGGCAATAAGACGCCGCCACGCACGCCCTCTCCGAGCTGTTCTCCGCGACGCCGATCACGCACGCGCGTCGCTCGCGCACCCGGGATGCACGCCGTCTGTGGGAGGTGGTGATCGAGCGCATCATCCGGGAGGCCAGCAGCTCCAGCAACTGGCCGTAGCTGACAAGGACGAACTACAACGAGTGGTCACTTCGCATGAAGCTGAAGATGCAGGCGCGTCACCTTTGAGACGTCGTCGAGTACGATGATGTTGATTTCGACGACGACCGCAGCGCGCTTGACGTGATCTGCAGCACCATCCCGACGGAGATGGTGCCCGCGCTTGCGACCAAGGCAACCGCCAAGGAAGCCTGGGAGGCCATCAAGATGCTCCGCATCGGCGACGATCGCGTGCGGAAGGCAACGGCGCAGAACCTCCGCGCGACGGAGAAGCGATCGAGGACTTCGCGCTCCGCCTGACGGGCATTGTCCAGCGGTTGGCATCACTGGGCGATCCCGAGCCGGACACCAAGGTCGTCGCGAAGTACCTGCGCGTCGTCCGTCCCAGGTATAAGCAACTTGTCATCTCCATCGAGACCCTGCTCGACATCTCGCAGCTCTCGATCAAGGAGGTCACCGGTAGGTTGAAGGCGGCGGACGACGTTGAACCCACGCCGCCCCAAGCTGCTCCTCACGGAGGAGCAGTGGCTGGAGAGGTACAAGAAGCAAGACTCCGGTCGCGGAAGCTCGAGCTCCGGTGGCCGGGGCAAGCGTCGTGGGAAGCCGCGTGGTCACGGCGGCAACAACTCCGACGGGCGTGGCGGACCGAGCTCAGGTCGCGCCGGCCCAGACGATGTGTGCAAGCGATGTGGCAAGAAAGGCCACTGGGCCCAGCACTGCCGCGGCAAGCTCAAGACGGAGGAACAGGCCCATATGGCCCAAGATGATGAGCCCACACTCATGTTCGCCTACGGGGCCGTGAGCGAGGGCGAGTCGCCCACTTCGCCTCTTCCTCCCCAAGCGCCGCTGCCGCTCCCCAACACTCCACTGCGCAACATCGTCACCCACAACACTAATGCCGCCGCTGATGCCGCCCGACACCGCACCAGGTCGAGCTCGTGGAGGCAAAGGTGTTCGCCGCCTTCGACTTGACGGAGGACCGGGACCCGAAGCGCTGGGTCCTAGACACCGGGGCTACAAACCACATGACCGAATCTCGCGGCGCCTTCTCTGACCTCGACACCGGCATCGTCGGCACGGTCCGCTTCGGTGACGGCTCTGTTGTCAAGATCGAGGGCCGCGGCACCATCCTCTTCGCTTGCAAGAACAGGGAGCACAACACCCTCGCTAACGCCTACTTCATCCCCTACCTCACCACGAACATCATAAGTGTCGGCCAACTTGATGAGGTGGGGATCCAGGTGCTCGGCGAGGGAGGAGTGATGCGGATCCGCGACGAGCACCGCCTGCTTGCCAAAATTCACCGGAGCCCAAGCCGACTCTACGTGCTTGACGTCAACATCGCGTGGCCGGTGTGCTTCGCGGCGCACGCCACGGAGGACGCGTGGCTCTGGCACACCCGCTTCGGGCATGTCAACTTCGGCGCACTCAGGAAGATGGGGCGTGAGGAGCTGGTCAGAGGCATGCCCCTGCTGGACCACGTCGACCAAGTCTGCGACGCCTACCACACTGGTAAGCACCGGCGGACACCGTTCCCGCAGCGTGCGCTCTCGCATTCAATCGAGGTGCTGCAGCTGCTGCATGGGGACCTCTACGGACTCATCACGCCACCAACGCCTAGCAGCAACCGCTTCTTCCTCCTTCTCATCGACGACTACTCGAGGTACATGTGGATCGCGCTGCTGCCTTCCAAGAACGCCGCAGCCGCGGCGTTCAAGCGCATTCAGGCGGCGGCGGAGCACAAGACGGGGAAGCTGGTTCGTGCACTCCGCACGGACCGAGGAGGAGAGTTCCTAGCACGGGACTTCGAGGAGTACTGCGCCGAGCTAGGTCTACGTTGCGAGCTCACGGCGCCGTATTCCCCTCTGCATAATGGCATCGTTGAGTGGCGCATTCAGACCATGGTGAGCACAGCCCGGAGTATGCTGAAGGCGAAGAACCTCCCTGGCGTGTTCTGGGGAGAGCCAGTCACCACAGCTGTCTATCTGCTCAACCGCGCATCATCCAAGAGCATCGGCGGCAAGACCCCGTACTAGCTGTGGACTGGCAGCGCCCCTGGCGTCCAGCATCTGCGCACCTTCAGCCGCATCGCCCACATGAAGATCATGGCGCCGAATCAGAAGCAACTCGATGACCGCAACAAACATACCATCTTCGTTGGGTACGAGGCTGGGTCCAAGGCGTACCGCGTCTTTCATCCAAGGACGCGGCGTGTGCACATCAGCTGTGACGTTGTGTTCGACGAAGCGGTGAGCTGGAGCTGGAGCGAGGAGCTCGACGGTGCCGAGCCGGATCGAGCTGGAGTCCGGTGAGCTGGAGCCACCGGGCACCGTGATCTCTACTACCACCACCACGACGACCTCCTCGGGCTCCACCTCGACATCGCCCGTGCCATCGACTTCCCTAGCAACGCACAACACCGGACAGGCGTCGCCCACCACTCCAGTACACGCTGCAGGAGGAGCGGTGGAGTTTGCGTCACCACCGGAAGGCGAGGCGGACCTGGATGCTGACCATGATGATGATGCACCGCTCTAGTTCTGTAGGGTGGACAATGTGCTGGGCTCTACATCAGCACCTGGCCTAGCACATCGGGAGCTAGAGGAGCACCTGCTCCTAGCCAGCGACGTCGAGCCGTCCAGCTTTATCGAGGCGTAGAAGCATGAGTGCTGACGCCACGCCATGCTCGATGAGATGAACATGGGAGCTCGTCGACCCTCCGCCACATTCCCGACCCATTGGGCTCAAATGGGTCTACAAGGCGAAGAAAGACGCAGCCGGGATCATCTCCAAGTACAAAGCCCCGCTGGTCGCGAAAGGCTACGTCCAGCGGCAAGGCGTTGACTTCGACGAGGTGTTCGTACCAGTGGCGCGTCTGCAATCTGTGCGGCTTCTCCTTGCGCACGCCGCGAACGAGGGCTGGGCCGTCCACCACATGGACGTGAAGTCAGCTTTTCTCAATGGTGAGTTACAGGAGGAGGTCTACATGGAGCAGCCACCGGGCTTCGTCCTCAAGAGGCAAGAGGGCAAGGTGCTACGCCTCGTCAAGGCGCTGTACGGGCTCCGTCAAGCTCCACGCGCCTTGTATGCAAAGCTAGACAGCTCGCTTCTCAGGCTCGGCTTCTGGCGCAGCGACTGCGAGCACGCTGTGTACCTTCACGGTGAGGGCGCATGCCGTCTCGTCGTGGGAGTCTACATCGATGACCTCGTGATCACGGGGGGCAGCACCTGCGACATTGATGAGTTCAAGTCGCAGATGAAGGCGACGTTCCAGATGAGCGATCTGGGGCTGCTGCACTACTACCTCGGCCTAGAGGTGACTCAGTCCACGGACGGCATCACCTTGGGCCAGAGCGC
This sequence comes from Miscanthus floridulus, assembly GCF_019320115.1. Taxonomy (NCBI): domain Eukaryota; kingdom Viridiplantae; phylum Streptophyta; class Magnoliopsida; order Poales; family Poaceae; genus Miscanthus; species Miscanthus floridulus. The sequence goes on along the minus strand of NC_089582.1, from coordinate 12,246,258 downwards.
GTACACGGCGAAGATCCTCTAGAACGTCGGGCTGGCTGTGTGCAACCCCAGCTACATCCCCATGGAGCCGTGCCTCAAGCTGAGCAAGCAGAGCACCGCACCCGCCATCGACACCACGGCATATAGAAGCATCGTTGGCTCGCTGCGGTATCTGGTGAACACCAGGCCAGACTTGGCCTATTCGGTGGGCTATGTGAGCCGGTTCATGGAGAACCCAACCACCGAGCACCTGGCAGCTGTGAAGAGAGTGCTACGGTACATCGCCGGCACTCTGGACTACGACTGCTACTACACAAGGAAGGAGGAGGATGCTCATCTCGTGGGCTTCAGTGACAGTGACAATGCTGCAGACATCGACAACCGCAGAAGCACCACCAGCGTCCTCTACTTCCTCGGCAAAAACGTCATCACCTGGCAGAGCCAAAAGCAGAAGGTCGTGGCGCTGTCCTCATGCGAGGCTGAGTACATCACAGGGACTACTGCTGCCTGCCAGGGTGTGTGGCTGACGCGCCTCCTATCTGAGCTGAAGGGCAAGAGGGTAAGAACCATGTCTTTCACGATCGCAGCAAGCATATAGATACAAGATACCACTACATTCGCGAGTGCATCGAGGAAGGCAGGGTATGTGTCGCCTCCATTGGCACAATTGAGCAGCTGGCGGACATCATGACAAAGGCGCTGGCGCGGGAATGCTTCTGTGAACTGCGTGCCAAGCTCGGCCTCGTCAAACTCAAGCAGAAGTGCAAGGCTTAGGAGGAGATTTGTTAGTTAAGCGTTGCACTGTAAATAGATAGGACCGCATGTTTTTCTTTCAGTTCTGCATGCGCATGAGCACTGATTTGTGGTCGCCGTGCACATAGGAGGTAGTGGCAGTGAGAATAGCTCACGCACGTACCTGGGCGATTGGTTCTGGACGAACATCGCGGACGTGGGGATGGACGCGTCGTGAGCGTGGTGTGCGGCCAGCCACCAGGAGCTTTGCTCTTTATATTGCACAATAAAAAGGAGAAACGAAGATCAGAAAACGCTGCAGTTTTTGGGCCGCACCAAAAGCTCCGTGTACTCGTGTTCATCGCGTTCCAAGTGTTCGTGTGTGTGCGTGAGTTGTTCTCTGTTCTTTGGCGTGTTCCGGTGTTCGCCGGCGGCATTCATCGCTGCGCCGGGCCTGACAATGTGTAGTAGTGTAGTTTAGTGATCATGTGTATTTCACCAAACAATATGTTAATGCAGTGGATAAAAATTGATTTGTCAGATTCTACACAATACTGGAGATAATGTCGCATTCTTTTTTAATGAGGCATATCGTAGAGTATTACCAACCCTGTAGCCAAGTGATAGGTCATAAGGTTTTGAAATTTTGATAGTTGAGATCATGGATTTGGGATTATATAGAAATAACCATATCACTTTTTGAACTATATTCCTTTTTCTTAGGAAAAGATCATGCTGATTTTATGCTTTATGCCTTTCTGCTGCAATAGTCTCTTGAAATTGAATAGAATTTACATAGTTTCAAATTAATCCCAAAGTATATTATTAACTTAGGGAGAAGGTGTAGACCATCAATCGTGGTGAATTTTTAGGTGGAAAAATAATCATCCAAATCAGAGTTGAGATGGAGGGATGAACGTAGAACCCCCAAAGGTTATCCCGAAGATTTAGTTCCAGAAAATACAAAGAGCAAGAACATTCCTTAGAATTTCTGAAAATTGATTGATATTATTTGCCTGAACTGTGAAATGTCCACAGTAGATGACAAGTGGGTCCAGGGCATTCGGCAATGTCAAGGTGACTGGGCTTCTGGAACAAAAAAGAGAGAGAATGTCGGCCTTTCATATATACATATATATGGACCAAGACCATATCCTCCTTAGGTTGCCCTTGGGCTTGGGCCGAAACTAGACCTATTAAGGCACAGCTCTGTTTAGTCGAGGACCCATGTGACCTTGCTAATGGAGCCCGAAAGCTAAAGTAACGCCAGAACAGTGGGCTCTGCCCCGTTTCCTGGATGAAAACAGTGCAATTTTTGAAAACCCAGATTCTGAGGATGCTCTCTGGACTAAAAGCACTGGTAACCACTTCATCTCTAGATGATATGAATTGCTAATGGTCACTTACAATTTACTTATGGCATGAGTAGTAAGTAATACACTCTGGTATATATGTATGCCTTGTAAACATTCTACATACCTTACAGTTTGCCCATGCCAATAACTTGGGATACCTATGAAAACATGCACTCATTTTATACTCCTATATATATATGATAGCCTAACAATCACAAACATATCGAAGGTGCGCTTCCGTTTTTCGCGGAGCGCTTCCTCTTGTTGCCTATAGATTTCAGCTCCTGAATCTCACAATCATAGATATAGCTATAGTAAGGTGGTATCTGAGAAATCCATGACAGGACTTGGAATCTCCCAGCAGGAAGCTTTGCATCTCCATTAATCACTTCGTGCCAGGTGATCTTGGGAACCTCCTTCTGTGAAGAGTGCCGGTACTGATGGCAGCAAATCATCTGTTCAGACCTCATCCTCTCGAAATACACGGGTTTGTTCTGGCTTATAAGGTCGTATGGGTGCTCACCAAACTTGGACACATGTCTCTGGAACTGCGACCTCATGAACGTCGCAACCTTCCTCCAGAATTGGACGCTGAAGCTGTCCCTTAGCATGCGGGCGGATACGTTGGCGATGATCATGCTCCCGTTCAACGTCGCTGCAATCTCCATTGCCAGGTTGGTGAGCTGCCTTGGGTGTGACATGGGGTCTGCGCTCCCGAACACGAGCGTTCTGAAGAAATACCAGTAGGCCTCATGCGACAGGGGCTTCAGATTTAGAGCCTGTGTTGTTCCAAGCTTTGCGATCTTGTCAGAACGGCTTGTAAGTATGATCTTGCTACCTCTGGGCATCCAATGTTTAGATGCAGAGTACAGCCTGTTCCATACATCTTCGTCCAGATCCCCACCTACCTCCACAACAAGAAGCAATCTCCTTGTCGCCCCATCTTTGTTGGAAGAATAATCTGACGTGCCGCAATCTTGCTGTCTCATTGCACATAATCCTTCTCTGAAAGCTGCTAGCCCATCATATAGAAAGTCATGGTCGCTCAAGAACACGGTTTCTGAGAAATGACCACGGACTCTTTCATCCTTGGAGACATGGGCGACTAGCGTGCTCTTGCCGACCCTGAAGGGACCGACGATCGGCAGCACCGCTGGTTCTTCGGCACCAGAATGTTGTGCATACAACAGGAAGTCGATGACAAGCTGTGCTTCAATCTGGCGACCAAACATGCAGTTGCCCAGCAGGAGATACATGCTGTAAGGCTGGCGGTACATGGGGCGACCGTAGTTCGCCAAGAACATGACTAGTTCATGTGCATCAACGATCATGGCACTCAAAGTGTCAAGCACCTCCTGCATTTCTTTTGAGATCTGTACAGCTCCGCTTCTCCAACTGGAGAGACATGGATCGACTCTGGAGAAATGGGAAGAAAGCCGGTGACTCACGATCGTCGTCTGACCATTGCTGCTGGGCCTGGGCTCCTCTTTTTCAGCCTGCTGAAAGGATCTGAAGGTGTCGAGGGCGTAGTAGCCTCGGTGCACGGTGTCTGTCAGGGCGTCCAGCTGCCGGAGCATGGCCTGGTTTGTGATCCGCCGCCCCATGGCCTCGTCGACGATGACCAGCGCCCGGAGCAGGACCCTGCGGAGGCGATCCTCCACGTCGTCCAGCGCAGGAGGCTTATTGGGGCGCTTGCTCGCCAGGAAATCTATGCATCTAGTGGTTAGGTCGCCTAAGATTGCAGACAGGAAAATCTCCATTAGCGACACCATCGTAGCTTGATCTGGATTTGTGTATTTGTGCTAGCAAGCTCTATGTATGTATGCGTTTCTTTCTTGTAAGAACTCCAATGCATACTCAAGGAGGGCACAGGCATATGTATAATAAGAACACTAAGCTAGCTGACAGTGTCGATCGGTATTGACTAGTCCACTTATATGCGTGTCTGACCTTAGCGTTGGGTAGGTGTTGGACGAGTCTTGCACGCCAGCGCTGTACAATTCAAAAGTTGGGTATTTCTCCTCCCAACTTATCCACGCTTTCATGGTGAGATGACATGTTCCAGAAGGGTCTTAGGGGATTGACCAAACATTTGGAAATTACCTTGTATATATATATCACATTACATAGATTGATGGGTGTAAAGCATTTGGTGCTTATTTTTGCTTATTTTCGTCCCATGGCCTCCTCGTTGATGATCTTTGCTCGGAGAAGAGCCCTTTGTAGGCTTTTCCTCCATGTTCAGTGTCAGCGGCTTCGACCATTTGTTACTGATGAAATTTATGGATCGAGATATCAGCTCACCCAGGACTGCAGAAAGGAAAGTTTCCATGTGAGTTCTCTCTTTCTCCTCAGGAAGAGAACACAATAGGATGAGTTTTGATGTTTTGGAAACTCTGTATTCTATGCTTCATATCAAAGCTCCAAGGAGAGAAAGGTCGTTGGGCTCAAGAAGCAAAGGAATATAAGAACAACTAAATTGAGAGTCAATAGTCCATTCACATCTATGACTTTTGGGACTGCTTTCGTCTTCACCTGGTTACTCTGACTGACTTTTTATTTTTGTTTGAACTTGCTACCAGTTGGGATACTTCCAGAGAATCCGTACAGCCCTTGACTGTTGAATTCCAAGCCTTCGCTAAGTGAACCACCGAGACATCACCATTCATGATCTGTGTAATTAATCTGTAGACCCACCTATCTCTACTATAAGGAACCAATCAAAACTATACTGGTCTCCCAAAAAAAAAGTCCCCCACTGAGAGACTACAACCATTGTGCACCAACAAAATTATACCCAGGATTACCGTATCATTAAAATATATGGCTCATAATCCTTTCTCACAGGCTTCAACTTGATCCGATGGCCAACGTTATTTGGATCTCCCCCACCCAGGCTTCAACGCACGCCTCACACAATGGAAACTAATGGAAGTCAATCAAGGCAAATATAGAAGTCAGTCAAGGCAAATAGGAAGGAGGGATCCATGACTCTGATTAAGGCAATTTCTAGCACATCCCGCAGTCTACGGTAAAATGGAAACCAATAGAAGTCAATCAAGGCAAATATGGAAGTTAGTCAAGGCAAATAGGAAGGAGGGATCCGTGACTCCGATCAAGGCAATTTCCAGAATCTCTACTATAAGGGACCAATCAAAACTATACTAGGTCTCTTAAAAAAAGTCCCCCGCTGAGAGACTTCAACCATTGTGCACCAACGAAATTATACCCAGGATTACCGTATCATTAAAATATATGGCTCCTAATCATTTCTCACAGGCTTCAACTTGATCCGATGGACAACGTTATTTGGATCTCCTCCACCCAGGCTTCAACGCACGCCTCACACATCCCGCAGTCTACGGTAAAATGAAAACCAATGAAAGTCAATCAAGGCAAATCTGGAAGTCAGTCAAGGCAAATAGGAAGAAGGAATCGGTGGCTCCGATCAAGGCAATTTTCAGCACATCCCGCAGTCTACGATAAAATAAAAACCAATGGAAGTCAATCAAGGCAAATATGGAAGTCAGTCAAGGCAAATAGGAAGGAGGGATCCGTGACTCCGATCAAGGCAATTTCTAGAATTGTCATTATAATGGAAAAACCCACGCCGAGCCCGGCCCCATCTGACGCGCCCCTTCCAAAACTCTCCGTGCCATTCTGGTATTGCGTCAATAAGGAACGGCGACAAACCTACCAACATACCCACTCGCATGTTTCCGTCAAGAACACGTGGGACCTGGTTTGGTGACCCCACGCATAAGTAGGAGCAGTGGAGCGTCTGCAGCGTGGCTAAACCTGGAAAGGTCTACCCCTTTCTTCTCATAAAATACCAACGGCGGATAAGGAAGCAAAACATGTCACTTATAGTCCAGGCCCACAGAGAGGAGATCGATGAAGAGGTTTAGCACATTTGGTTTTGCCTATTTTTTTAAAAAAAATAGAAGAAATATCCGATTTTATCCTCCAAAGAGAGGAGTTAGACCACTGTGTTACAAAAGTAACACACTACACGCCCCGATCGAGTTTACAAAATAAATGAACCGACTTGACACGTGATTATGAAAATAAAAGGCCATTATGAAATAGAACACGCAAGCTAGAGACAATTAGTTTTGTTCTAATTTTTAGATATATAGTTTTTGCTATGCACCTAAATATACATTATGTCTATATACATAGTAAAAATTTCTTCCTCCATTTCAAATTATAAGTCGCTTTGATTTTTTTGGTACATCTAATTTGTTATGCATTTAGATATAATAATATGTCTAGATACATAGCAAAATGGATGAACCAAAAAGGTCAAAGCGACTTATAATTTGGAATGGAGGGAGTATGTATCTAGAAAAGCTAGAACGACTTACAATTTAAAATAGATGGAGTACTTAAAACTTACTTGATAAATCAGTTGATTATGGCAAGAAGAATGTTTTTTTTCTTTTGTCCAATAATTTTCATTAGTTAGCTTTTCTAATACCCGAAAATCATCTGAAAAAGAAAAACAGGATGGGAGAGAGGGAGAAACCGAGAAACAACCAGATAAATATCCATCGCGGTTGCGCACATATATTTACGACTATATCTACTATTTAATTTTAAAAAAGATCAAATACATTTTTTTCTTTCATTTATCAAAAGTGAATTATAGAGTTACTTTAAGAAGCTATATCTACTTTAAGAAGCTTGGTACGGCATCTTTGATTATTTGGGATGAAGTTTGCATGAAGTGGCCATGAAGATCTCCAAGACATGTTTAAGGACTTAGGCAGATTGTAAATTATATGGTTAATGCGAGAAATAACTTTATTATGCCTTGTTACGTGTAAGTGTTTCTCGGATTGTATATACATGGTCATATACAATTGTGTGAAAGTTGAACTCTGGAAACAAAAATCGTTGTTTGGTTGTTTCCATGTACATCCCTGAAATAAAGCCGTAGCGTTAGCACGAGTACTATACTAGTGATATCAAGGTCACAAAAATCAGATTGTTAGCTTAGCAACTGATTTATATTAAGCAGTGTCCTCAGTTGCAGTTTTTAGCCAACTGGCTGAACAGGAGTTGCCTCCAGGCCAGACTTTGCACTATAAATTCCCAATGAAGGAATTAATCCCCTTGTGTTGGCTAAATCATTAACAGTAACAACTTAAATGTTATTTCAAAAGCTCGTGTAGATAACACATTTTTTTATTCCTTCTGGGTAGGTACTTTTTCTCAGCATATAACTTGTCCTCAAAGCTTGTTAACTGATTTTTTACTTAGCATATTGCAGTAGATACCTTTAAGTTGGTGTGATTTGAGCACTATGACTATGGTAAGAGAAGACAATGAGATTAGAATCTCAGAGGAGCAAGTACATAAATTCTGGTTGCAGTCATTCAAGTGTACACAAGAAAACAGAGCAAGCAATATACCAGATCAAACTGCTGCACAGTTACAGTACAGGTCCTTGACAGATCTGTGTGCCTATGCAACCATGTGATGTGAAATTTTTTTATTACAACTAACTCCAGTCAATTTCCAACTTTTTGTCTTTGGGGCCAGAGATCGGTGGGATGCCAAATCTTCTTGATCCAACGAGACTCTGCTTGCCTTGCCAGAGGGCTCTGATAAGTAGTTCCATCTCCATAAGGCAGGGAGGGAGTCATGCAAACCACCAAACATGACTGTGAGGCTCTGTTGCAGAATGGCCTGCTGGGTTGAACTGAAAAGATAAAGCCGAAAACGCAGGCTTCATGCCCAGGCTGATACGTCTGGCTCTGGAGTAAAACCAACAACAGGGAAGGATTCACCATAATCCATGAAAATATATGCCTCTGGCTCATGCGTCATTATGTACTATGTAGATATAAGCAGTATCACTTAAGATATGAAACAGGCTTACACATCAGAATTAACTCTGCATAAACCAGAAAATGACAAAATTAACAGAATCTGGCTCCATCTTTCATGCAATGCTTCCTCTTCGCACCTGTAATTTGGACCTCAAATTTTCCATGTCTCTCGATGCTTCCATACAGAACATCTTGGATTCTTATCTCGGCAACCCCCACTTGGGAAGAATGGTGATACTACTGATGACAACTCATTAAATCTTCAGAAGGCGCAGCCATTCTTCCAAGCCGTACAGGTTTATTTTAATTAAGAAGACCAGACGGATGCAGCCCAAATTTGGTGATATGCTTCTGGATGAACCGTACAGGTTTATCTTCAGAAGGCGCAGCCAAAGGTTATTCTGATTTTGGCACTGCTTTTTGGCTTCACCTGGTTATTCTGATTGACTTTTTATTTGGAGTAAAGTGCACCAGCGGTCCCTAAACTTGCGCTGCTGTGTCATCTCGGTCCTTAAAGTTGTAAAACGGTCATTTGGGTGCCTAATCACTGCTATCGTCTCATTTTAGTCCAACCAGGAGCCGACTCCCGCGGTAATCTTGCAAAAAAACCCCCAATAAGACGCGAGGGCCATTAGAAGGGCCTGGGGCCGCTCCCGTCCCGAGTCGCGACTCAGGTGCGCCAGCCTCCCTTTCTCCGTCGCCGTGGTCGACGGCGATGGCCTTGGGCGATCGAGCGGAGGTGAAGCGGAGACCACGACGGCGATCCACCGTGCGGAGGCTGCAGCGGATAGGATACGGCAGTGGACCACTCCATCGTCGAGTTGGTGAACCATGGTGGCTAAGTTGCGGCAGAAAGGGGAGGCCGCGCCAGAGTACGGTAAGTTGATCGCCGACCTCCGCTGTGTAGATTGTAGGGTTTATCGGTTGTTGGTGTATGGGTTCATAGGATGTCTTGTGTAGTTGCTACTGTAGTCTTGATTTGGGGCAATTTTTGTAGATTTTCCCTTCTGCTGATCAAAAGTTCAATTTTGCGCATAATGTAGGTAATGGTAATGATGAGTTCAGTATTGAGTTTCACCATTAAGGGCCCATTGTGTTGCTGGCTGCCTATGGAACCTCTATGCTTCACTTGATAGCAGGGTCAAATCATTTGTAGTGAAGACAGACTATGGGGGTCACAATTGCCATAAAGAGTGGGTGCTAAAGAGATGCACTTCCAAGTGGCTTGCAACTAAGTACATTGATTCATTTCGAGCAAATGATAAGATGAACATCAGCAGCTTTGGTAGGACAGTGCAAAAAGACCTCAACTTGACACCTTCTAGGAGTAAATTAGCAAGAGCTAGAAGGCTCATCATGAAAGCAATCCATGGTTAAAAGGTCCTTGTGTAGTTTTGGTAATTGAGTGATAACCCTAGGTGGACTAATTGTGTTTATGTGAGATACACAGGTGATTAGTCCACAAGTACATGTGTGTGAGCAACATATGCCGTGAAGGTGAAAATGGTTTGAAGATGTTGCAAAGCTCACACATGTGATGATGAAGGAGCTCATTGCACATGAGACATGACATTGAGTCATGTGATCAAGGTGAAGAAGATCAAGACAAGACTTGGCTTGATGGACCGGTTGCAAGCGTGAAGGGCAAGTCGTAGGCTTTGGAGCGATGGACCGCGTGGCGGTGAAGCTTGAGCAAGACTTGGCACCGATGAACGAAGGCAACAGTGAAAAGCAAGTGAAGTCAAGATCGATGAACCAATATGATCACGTGATGATATGAAGTGGATCATATCATTATCGATCATGTTGATGCATGTGTTGCATCGACATTGGAGGAGATGGAATGGAATGCGCAAGGCAAAGGTATAACCTAGGGCATTTCATTTCACCGGTCATAGGTGTGTAGAGAAGTTGATGACCGGATTTATGATAGATGACCGTACTATCAAGAGGGGCAAACTTGTTTGCATATTGGTCATCTAGTGCCACTCGAGTGATCTAACTTTACATCATCGCTAGGATCGAGTGGCATGGCAAGTTGAGTGACTAATCCTTTAGAAAATGTTTGTGAAAACCTAACACACATACATATGGTGGTGCACACTTGGTGGTGTTGGCACATTTGCAAAGGAGAAGTTAGAGTTGTTGTGAATCAACTTAGAGAAGAGAAAAAGGTTTTTCGGTGTACTCCGAACTATAGGATGGTCCTTGGATTGGAATACTGTTTTGATCCATTGTGATTTTGACCAAGTATGCATGTGTGATGTGTAGCCCTCTGAGTAAGCTTTCCAAAATGTTCAAGATCATCGAAATCGGAGTTCGGAGCTAAGAGTTATAGCCGTTTTAGCGCTGAATGGTCTGTGACCGGACTCTGCGACCTACGCGTCCGGTCAGCACCTGCGAGTCCAGTCACAGCGTCCGGTCAGTGTTTTTAGCGTGTCCAGAAGCGACCGGACGCTGGGAGAGTCCGGTCAGTGATGACCGGACACGTTCGGTCGCTAAAAACGACTCTGGAACCTCTCTGTAAGTGATCGGACTCTGCGACCTATGGTCAGTGCGCATTTTGCCCAGTGAAGGGGTAACGGCTATTTGAGCCCTTGGAGGCTATACAAGGAGTGTGTGGCCGGCCTTTGGCTGGTTGTAGAGCACTCTCACAACTATGTGGCTTGTGTAGGAGTGCTTGGATGCCCTCTAACTCACTTGTGCTTGCAAGAGTGCGAATTGATTGCGAGTGAGTGTGATTCTAGTGCATTGCATTGTGAGATTGCATCGAGTGGCACTAGGTGATCGAGTTGCAAGCCGGTGGTGCTTGTTACTCTTGGAGGTTGCCACCTCCTAGATGGCTTGGTGGTGGTCTCCGTCGAAGCCCGCAAGAAGGTTGTGCGGTGCTTCGGAGAAGAGCTTTGTGAGGGGCATTGTGCTCGCCCTGCGGGAGCCGCGAAGAACAACTCTAGTTGAGCATGTCATTGAGCTACCCTCACTTTCGGGATGGGTTCTTGCGGTGCCCGACGTGCGGGCTTGGCGGGTGATGCCAATTAGCGGCCGAACCACCAAGTGAGCGGTCGACACAACGGGGACGTATCGTGTTGGCAAGCGCGTGAACCTCGGGAGAAAATCACCGTGTCAACCTTGTTCTTCATGTTGGTTTGCAATCCCCTTACACAAGCTTGTAATTACTTTTATATACATTGTGCTTGTGTAGTTGCTCTTGTAATTAGTTAGCTTGTGTAGCTCACTAGTTACCTTCTTGCTTGTGTAGCATAGAAGTAGCTCCCTTGCGTGGCTAATTTGGTTTGTGTAACCTTGTTAGTCACTTTGCTTAGTTTGTGTAGCTAAGTATTTGCGCTCTCTAATTTGGCATTGGTTGCCTTGTTATTGAGTATTGCTAGTGAGCTTAGTTGGTTTTGTGCTTTTGCTTACTAGCATGTGTAGGAGCTCCCTCATTGCTTGAAATACTAGTGGCATAGGTTTGTGTGACCTTGCTCCTAGAATTGGTTAGGTGAGCTCTAGTTAGCCCGGCACCTTTGTTGCTTAATTACGATCTTTGCAAGATGCTAGAGAACATAGATAGAGGGGTGTAGTCTTGGCTAGACCGATAGTTTTAATTCCGCACTTGTTTCGGTTAGCCAACACGATTAAGTTTTAGTAACGACTATTCACCCCCCCTCTAGTCGCCATCTCGACCCTACAAGTGATATCGGAGCTAGGTCTCTCTTTTGTGGTCTTCACCGACCCGAGAGGATGGCGTCTAGTGGGCTAGATGTTTGTGAGACACATTTTTGATGGCACAAACTTTGCACTTTGGAAAAATCACATGCTTGATCATTTTCGTGCAAAGGGACCTAAGTTTTGGTGGATTATCACTAGTGGTCTCACCCATGTTTTGGATCATAGAAATCTCACCAAAGCTCAAAGAGTTCTCTATGAACTTGATGCACATGCTTGTTGTTTTCTAATGGATGCTTTGAGTTTTGATTTGATGAAACAAGTAAACATCACGGGAACTGCTCGTGAGATATGGGAGTCCATCAAGCGCACCTTCGGTGATTCCTCCACATGGGATGATGGCAAATTCAAGAAGGAGGATGAACCCAAGAAGGAGGTGCATGAGTGTGTCGAGCATGATCACAATTTGGTGATTGTGAAAGATTGCTCCACCTCATGGTCAAGTGATGATGATGATCGGTCAACCACAAGTTCACTTGACAAGGTTGATGATGACGCCACAAGTGTTGCACATGAAGATTCTACCTCAAGCACACTTGATGGTGATCTTGATGATGATGGTTCATGCTCGGGCCATGATTGTGATGCTACTACAAGCTCTTCTCCATCACCACATTGCTTCATGTCACAAGGTGACACCAACGCATCAAATGATAATGTGGTTGATCATGTTGATTCATATGATGAGCTTGTTAGTAGACTTGCTAGCATGACCATGTCTTTAGAAAATGAGAAAGCTAAAACAATAAAATTAGAAAATGAAAACTCATTTCTAAATAACTCTTGTTAAGAACATAAGAAATTACTTGATGCTTTTAAATCTTCACATGATGAGCTAAAATTGAATCATGAGACACTGCTTGCATCTCATGATGAATTATTAGAACAACATGCTTATCTCATTAAAGTGTTTACAAAGAAACTTAAAAATAATGAGAGCTCATCACATGGATCAAATGATAAATTGCAAAATGTTGCTAACCCTTGTGATGTAGGCAAGAAGCATGTATCCACCTCTTGTGATGATTTATTAGATATGCCATGCTCTTCACATATAGATGCTTGTTCTACTTCTACGTCTTGTGAGACTAACATTTTGAAGGAGAACATTGAGTTCAAAACTGAAGTGAAGAAATTGAGCAACAAGTTAGAGAGGTGCTACAACTCAAAAGTCACCTTTGAGCACATGTTGAAGACTCAAAGAAACTATGGTGACAAGTGTGGCCTTGGCTTTAAGAAGAAGATGACAAAGGGAGAAAGAAAGAGAGAAAGAAAGATGAAGAAGCTACAACAAAGAAAGCTCTCTCATACCATGTGCTACCGGTGTCATGAAGCGGGACACCTTGTAAATGGTTGCCCTAACATTGACAAGCTCAAGAATATGAAGGAAGAAGAGAGGCTAAAGCATGTGAAGTGCTTCAAGTGCCGCACATGGGGTCATCTTACCTTAATGTGCCCAACCAAGCAATTGGTGAAGCAACTAGAAGAGCCTCAACCAAAGCCACAGGTTGAGCAAAAAAAGACACCTCAAGTTCAAATCAAGATCAACCATGAAGATGGTGGTGACTTGATGATGAAGAAGAAGAAAACAAGAAGGGGTGGAAAAGGAAGGCATCCAATGCAAACTCAAGATGCCAAGATGATGAGCAAGAATGAAGATGAGAAGAAAGATTATGCTCATATCAAGTGCTTCAAGTGTGGAAATATGTGACACTTTGCCTCTAAGTGTCCTACCAAGCTTGAGAAGAAGGCCCAAGCAATCCATGAGAGGCAAGGCAATGAGAAGCACCACATGAGCAAGGAAGAGAAGGCTCAATCAAAGAGAAAGTGCTACTCATATCGGTAAAGGGGACACATGGCACATTCATATCCCCTAGGTAACACTCCTAAGCCTATTTCAATTGATGATGATTCTATGCTTAGGAAGGATGATAATGGTACCTCTATGGTTGCTATTGCAAAACATCCCGCTACTCATACTAAGGCTTTGCCTAAGTATGTCACTCCTAACTTGAGAGGACCCAAAATTATTTGGGTACCATGAAAAAGTGGATGATTGATTGTAGGTACCATTGGCATTGGAGACTTGATTCAATTGACTTCATATTGATCATCATATGTTGAGTCAAGTTATGAAGCCTAGTGCACATCCAAACCCAATGCCATGATAATTGAGTGAAGTCCAAATGTGCTACAACATACAAGTGTCATATTCAAGTTGTTGGTGATTCATTGGATTATTTGATGGCTTGCAAATATTTGAGTTGAAGCTTGCCAGTTAAATGATCATGAGCTAACCAAGGTATATCTCTTGTTGATCATCTCATATGGGTGCATATAAGTTGATTGAATTGGATAAATATGCAATGTTGCTTGCTGTAAGATGTTTGAATGGATAATTTGATTAGTAATTAAGTTTGGATTGATTTGTGTTGGATAAATTCATGAGATGGCTTTTAGTAAGTGGTTTGAATGGATATACGTCTTATGGAAGTATTCAAACAAGTTAGTTTCAACTTTGATTCATATTTGATGAAGTATAGCTCAACTGTTGAAATCTGTTCTATATTGTAAAATCTGAGCTAGCTGTGATCTTAGCCATGTTTGAGTGATAAAAACATATTGGATTGCCATAAAAATTGGTGTACATGCTCTAGACTTATGGTATAAGGTGCTGTACAAATTTCATTAGAATTGACTAAGAGATGCCTCAGTTTTGAAGTGAAACTTGTCAGCTATAGTGCAGCAGTTTTCAGCATGTAGCAGTAATGAAATAATTGAAATCTGGTAGTAATCTAGAAGTCAAATAAAGCTCAAATTTTTACATCTGCTAGATAACTAAGTGAATCACATCTCTACCAAATTTCGTGGTATTTAGATTTATACTTTGGGAGATATGTATTTTTCTTTGAAGAGTACAAAATCTGTCAGAAAAGTGACAAATGTTGGATTGATCTAGAGTCACTTTGATTGAAAGGTCCTCAAGTTGGAAACATGTTTATAAGTAATTGAGGCACCTAAGTTTAGTTTTGAGATGATCTAGAAGCATAACAAGAAAAGAGTACAAGGCCATTTGATTGTGGAATGTACTTTGCACATTTTTGGTACTTAAGATGAAGATCAAGATCAAACTCAAGTTAAAGATGAAGTTTAAGTTCTAGATATGATTAGAGATCATTTGGTAGAAAGAAAAGGACTTAAACAAGTAGAAAGAAAAGAACTTAAAGAAGGAATCAAGGTTACTCATCAAGTTAAGTCCATCACTTGGATCAATCAATCAAGCTATTTCAAGTGAGTATCAAGAATAGTTCTTTGGAAAGAGGTCACTTCTCCCTAGTGTAGGGGCTTACCGCCTATGTATAGGTAAACCAAGTGTGGTACTTGGAAGGCTAACATGGAAGTAGTGATCTGAGGGACATTTGAGATGCTTAGTTGAAGCAATCAAAATGATTGATCAAGAAAAGCAAGCAACACCCAAAAGAGGGCTAGTCATGATATTTCAAGTGGTATTCCAAATAGTTCTCTCATGCAAGCAAAGATCAAAAGATGAAGCAAGCCAACCACAATAAGAAAGTACACTTGATCATAAGTGGTATTCATTTCATATGGGTGAAGAGTGGAATTCAAAATGGTATCTATTGGTCTTCACCAAGCTTATAACTGGACTTCACATTGCTATTGGAGTAATGAATTGGAATCTATGTGACTATCCTCTACTCCAACATAGCAAATGTATCATTATAATGTGCGTGATCATTTCATCCTTTACTAGTATGCGGTTAGCGCATATAGTTCATACTTCATAGGATCATGCATAACAAATGAAATGTTTAAATTCATAGCCTACCACTATTGCTTGAATGATTAATTGATCTAGTGGTTAGTATATGAATTTGTTCATGAGCTAAGTAAACCCAAGTACTTGATTTAATTTGGTTTGTCAACAAGTGACAAGTACAACATTGGCAAGATAACCCTTGCAAGAGATGTGAAGAAGCTTGTCATTGGTTCAAACCATACTTGAAAGCTTAGACAAATCAATTTAGTTCAAGTCAACCATAGAAGCTCATGATAGTGATAAGAGTACAAGCACAAGACAACAATGCAAACGGATATCTAGTTTGTTTGTTACAAGTGGTATCTAGACACAAGTATTTCATCAAAAATCTACAAGTGATGTCTAGATCAACTCACAAGTAATATCCTATAAGTGGTACTCATGAAGATAGCAAATATTCAAGAAATGGTTTTTATTGATAAATCCAACAAAGTGGTTCCATACTAGAAGATTATTTCAAGTGGTATCACATCTACACATGGTATCAATCATGCAAGATGATGGTTCCACAAGTGATCCTCAACTTTAAGTGATCATCAAATGAAGAATGCATCCCTCACCTACAAGAGCTCAAGTGTATCAAATGGATGACCCTTGCTATCACATAGGGGGAGGTGTCACACAAATTGATATCAAGATCAAAGATCCTATGTGTGGTATCTCAAAAAGCCCTACACAAGATACAAGTGGTACAAGTTACAAGTGGTATCTACAAGTGGTGTCATTCCAACAATCAAGTGATGTCCATAAAAAATGCAAGATTCAAGTCTCAACCATCTACCCCAAATGCATACCTTTGCATCAATGAGATACGCACCTTTTATGGAAATTGATGACAAAGGGGGAGAGATTGTACAAAGATATGAAAGCTTTAAGATTGAGATTGTACAAGGGGAGAGATAAGATATGAAAGCTTTGGGAGAGATTGAAACAAAGAAGTAGAGGTTGGACATGGACATAGACAAAGAGGGAGCAACATTGAAGAAAAGAGATGGATCAAAATTCTTGGACAAGAGAAGCACACAAATAGGGGGAGCAAGCTCATGAACTTTGATTGATTGCATTTGATATGTGCATATTCATGTGCTTGCTTGCATTGCATAAGTTCTTAAATTCAATATGCATGCTTGTGTGAGGTATGCTAGTTGTAGAATTTGATTGATGAAATAAAAACTAGCATGCATAGGATGATAGCTAGACACTTGGTATGCTTTTCAAGTAATGCTAGTACCTTGGTTTTAATGTTGATCTCACGAGGTATCTAGTGATTTTATTTCCAAGTGATATCTAGCTAACCATGGTGCTAAGGATGAACTTAAAGGTGCAACTCCGATTGGTATCACGCTTCAAAGGTTTACTTTATACACCTTAGCATCATTTAGTAGTAATTACTCTCCCATAATTTCAATCTATGCATATGTGTGAGCTTCAAAACAAACACTCTAGCACATATGTAGGGGGAGCTAATACTACCATTTTAGGTTTGTGGTACTTGTCCAAAATCATTTACGCATTGTAAAATTGCTTGGGCAAGCAACATGAATCCAAAAGAGCTTAATTTCTATATCTTTGTAGAGTTGTCATCAATTACCAAAAAGGGAGAGATTGAAAGGTCCTTGTGTGGTTTTGGTAATTGAGTGACAACCCTAGGTGGACTAATTGTGTCTATGTGAGATACACAGGTGATTAGTCTATAAGTACATGTGTGTGAGCAACATATGCCGTGAAGGTAAAAATGGTTTGGAGATGTTGCAAAGCTCACACATGTGATGATGAAGGAGCTTATTGCACATGAGACATGACATTGAGTCATGTGATCAAGGTGGAGAAGATCAAGACAAGACTTGGCTTGATGGACCGGTTGCAAGCGTGAAGGGCAAGTCGGAGGCTTTGGAGCGATGGACCGCGTGCCGGTGAAGCTTGAGCAAGACTTGGTGCCGATGGACGAAGGCAACGGTGAAAAACAAGTGAAGTCGAGATCGATGAACCAATATGATCACGTGATGATATGAAGTGGATCATACCATTGTCGATCATGTTGATGCATGTGTTGCTTCGACATTGGAGGAGATGGAATGGAATGCGCAAGGCAAATGTATAACCTAGGGCATTTTATTTCACCGGTCATAGGTGTGTAGAGAAGTTGATGACTGGATTTAGGATAAATGGCCGTACTATCAAGAGAGGCAAACTTGTTTGCATATCGGTCATCTAGTGCCACTCGAGTGATCTAACTTTGCATCATTGCTAGGATCGAGTGGCGTGGCAAGTTGAGTGACTAATCCTTTGGAAAATGTTTGTGAAAACCTAACACACATACACATGGTGGTGCACACTTGGTGGTGTTGGCACATTTGCAAAGGAGAAGAAGTTAGAGTTGTTGTGAATCAACTTAGAGAAGAGAAAAAGGTTTTTTGGTGTACTCCGAACTATAGGATGGTACTTGGATTGGAATACTGTTTTGATCCATTGTGATTTGGATCAAGTATGCATGTGGGATGTGTAGCCCTCTGAGTAAGCTTTCCAAAATGTCCAAGATCATCAAAATCGGAGTTCGGAGCTAAGAGGTATAGCCGTTTTAGCGCTGAAAGGTTTGTGCCGGACTCTACGACCTACGCGTCCGGTCAGCACCTGCGAGTCCGGTCACAGCATCCGGTCAGTGTTTTTAGCGTGTCCAGAAGCGACCAGACGCTGGGAGAGTCCGGTCAGTGATGACCGGAAGCGTCCGGTCGCTGAAAACGTCTCTAGAACCTCTCTGTAAGTGATCGGACTCTGCGACCTGCATGTCCTGTCGTTATGACCTGCGTGTTCGGTCATTGCGCGTTCTGCCCAGTGAAGGGGTAACGGCTATTTTAGCCCTTGGGGCTATAAAAGGAGTGTGTGGCCAGCCTTGGGCTGGTTGTAGAGCACCCTCACGCCTATGTGGCTTGTGTAGTAGTGCTTAGATGCTCTCTAACTCACTTGTGCTTGCAAAAGTGCGAATCGATTGCGAGTGAGTGTGATTCTAGTGTATTGCATTGTGAGATTGCATCGAGTGGCACTAGGTGATCGAGTAGCAAGCCAGTGGTGCTTGTTACTCTTGGAGGTTGCCACCTCCTAGACGGCTTGGTGGTGGTCTCTGTCAAAGCCCGCAAGAAGCTTGTGCAGTGCTCCGGAGAAGAGCTTTGTGAGGGGCATTGTGCTCGCCCCGCGGGAGCCGCAAAGAGCAACTCTAGTTGAGCGTGTCATTGAGCTACCCTCACTTTTGGGGTAGATTCTTGCGGTGCCTGACGTGCGGGCTTGGTGGGTGATGCCAATTAGCCGCCGAACCACCAAGTGAGCGGTCGACACAATGGGGACGTAGCGTGTTGGCAAGCACGTGAACCTTTTGAGAAAATCACCGTGTTAACCTTGTTCTTCCCATTGGTTTGCAATCCTCTTACACAAGCTTGTAAATACTTTTATATACATTGTGCTTGTGTAGTTGCTCTTGTAATTAGTTAGCTTGTGTAGCTCACTAGTTACCTTCTTGCTTGTGTAGCATAGAAGCAGCTCCCTTGCGTGGATAATTTGGTTTGTGTAACCTTGTTAGTCACTTTGCTTAGTTTGTGTAACTAAGTATTTGCGCTCTCTAATTTGGCATTGGTTGCCTTGTTATTGAGCATTGCCAGTGAGCTTAGTTGGCTTTGTGCTTTTGCTTACTAGCATGTGTAGGAGCTCCCTCATTGCTTGAAATACTAGTGGCATAGGTTTATGTGACCTTGCTCCTAGAATTGGTTAGGTGAGCTCTAGTTTGCCCGGCACCTTTGTTGCTTAATTATAATCTTTGCAAGGTGATAGGGAACATAGATAGAGGGGTGTAGTCTTGGCTAGACCGATAGTTTTAATTCCGCACTTGTTTCGGTTAGCCGACGTGATTAAGTTTTAGTAACGACTATTCACCCCCACTCTAGTCGCCATCTCGACCCTACAATGGTGATGAGGTGAACTAGTACAACTTGTTATGGGATTATGGATAGGAATTGAGGAGAAGCAACCCTGGCTCTACATTTTATCTGAATATTTGTGAGAGCAGATTTAGTACATGCTACATGTCACTAGATGCATGTAAGCGGGGTTTCATGGCTGGTTGCAGGCCCATTATTTGCCCAGATAGATGCCACATCAAAACCAAGTATGGGGGGCAGCTACTAACAGCTATGGACATGGATCCAAATGATTGCATATATCCAATAGCATTGGCAGTTGTTGAGGTGGAATCTCTTGCATCTTGGAAGTGATTTCTGCAGACTCTGAAAGATGATCTGAAAATTGATAATACCCAACCATGGATAATCATGACTGATAAGCAAAAGGGACTAATCCCAGCTGTGCAGCAGGTGTTCCCTAACTCAGCACATAGGTTCCATGTCAGGCATCTTTACTCAAATTTCCAAGAGAAGTTTAAGGGTTAGGTGCTAAAGAATCTACTATGGTCATGTGCAAGGTCATCTTCTGTGCAGCAGTGGAATATGAACATGGAGAAAATGAAAGCATTGGATGAGGCTGCCTTCAAGTGGCTTGAGAAGATGCCTCCCAATACTTGGGTTAGAGCTTTTTTCTTAGAATTTCCTAAATGTGACATATTATTGAACAACAATTGTGAGGTGTTCAACAATTACATCTTAGATGCAAGAGAGCTTCCAATTCTTAGCATGTTTGAGATTGTCACACCCCAAATTTTCCGATTTTGGGTTGTGCATAGAAAAAACTAAATAAAATAAATAATTTCAATGTTGATATAAAATTTCCCAAGATTAGTTTAAGGTAGTGCAAATTTAGTTATAGAAAAATGTGAATTTTCAATCTTTTCCAAATTAATTTGATGGGTTTTGTTTGATGTGATGTTTGCTTGTTGCATGATTTTGTGTGGTGTGTGAGTAACATTTTAAAAACATGTTTAGTAAGTCGTTTATCCTTCTCTAGCATGTCTTTGTTTTTTTAATCAAATACGTGCTCTCTCGATCTTAATCTTTTCATTTGGAGATTCCTAAGATCCCTTCTTTGAGTTCATAATTGTCGATGCGGGACCCACAGGATACCCCGCAAAGGAGAAAGAAGATCTAGTCCAACTAGGATTCTTTCCGTGTAATCTTAGTAGTAGAAACTATTAAGTAGTCCTACCAGGAAACCTCATTGTAAACCGACCAGGACTCTGGCCTCCTGACTATATAAAGGAGGGCAGGGCTCCTGAGGCAGAGAGACAACAATTGTACGACACAACCCTTGACAATCAATCCAACGCAAAGGCTAAGGCCGACTGGACGTAAGGTTATTACTCGATCGACGATCGAGGGCCTGAACCAGGATAAATCGGCTGTGTCTTGCGTTAACCATCGAGTTCGGCATACGCGGAAGCCCGAACATACTGCCCCGGGTACCCCCGACTTTGCATCCGAGAGCTCGATGGACCTCGACAACATAATCTTCCCGACGGGATCAACTTTCATCTTCGGCTCATGGATCTGCGAGGCAGACAACAACGACAAGCTTCAGAGCCATCTCCTCAAAGATCCAGATCATCATAAAGAAATTCATATTTCACCAAATACAACGGATCAGCTCACCAGAAGATTCGCGCAACTCATAGTATCCGATTCAAATCAGATTTCACGACCACTCGTATCCGATTCGAATTCAGGCTCCAAGGCGAAGTCTTATCCGAGTGCTTTCTGGAAGCCGAGTTCTCTTTCGGAAAGATTCCAGAGCACAACCCGAAACAACTCGGATTACCCCCAGAGTTCTCACAAGAAGTCGAGTTCTTTTCCATTTGGGCTCGACAACATGGCAAAATCCTATCAGGGACAGGTCGAAAGATCTTTCAATCCTAGATTCGGGATACCACTGACAGGAGCTCAGGAGGGTCTCGTGCTAACAATAACATCGCAGGACTGCATCATCCACTGGCCAGGTTCTGTTCCTGAAGACAGCAGTACCCAACTAGTCGGCACGACGACGACAGCAATTCTACCCTACCAAGAAGGAGACTCGATCTACGACACCGAGACATCCACTAAAGTTATTAGCAACTCCGACAGCATGAAAGCTAACGCCAATAACAGAGCGACTCATGCGCGAGAAGTGCTCATGGTTCGACGACCGCGGTCACCATTAAATCCCCCAGAAGCACCCGATGTCAGATCATCAGATGAATCAGAATCCAACATATCACCTTTTGCCCAAGGCTACGACGGAGAAACGGATAGTCAGAAACAAGCTAGAGAAAGAAAAAACAAGTTGAAGCAAGGGCGTCAACACCATGCTAGGCAGCGCAGGGAAGCTTGGATCAGATACGAGTCAGAATTGGCTGAGTACGACAAAAGAAAATCACAACGAGAAGTCGAGGGGAGACGCACGGCGAATACACCCTACGATAAGATTCGAGAGGCATTAGAAGAACTCGGAAAAACTTCACACCCCAGTGAAAAGTATGAACAGCTCCAGGACTTGCTCCGATCAACGATCCCGAAAACACATGAAGAGAGAGCCCGATCAAGACTACCCGCAAGATCAACAACCCACAGACAAGAAGAACAAAATCAAAGGAAATCTGCTTTCGAAAGACTTGGGCCAAGTGGAAGCCATGATGAAGGAAGTAGGAAGGAACATAATCAGGGCCACCGATTTGAACAACCCAGGAAGACTAGGAGTAGGGTACCTACCCAGACAATCTCGCAAGATTATTTCCGTCAGAACGATAGCTGGCCAGAAGAAGGTGCCGAATCCGAATTCAAAGAAACCAAGACGCACGACAGATTCCCCTGTTTCGCGAACAGGCTTGCATTAGTACGATTACCTCACAAATTCAAACCGTCTAACCACTCCAAGTATGATGGCAAAACCGAACCAAGGCAATGGCTCAGAATATATTCACAATCAATTGAACTAGCCGGAGGAGATGACGATATTAAAACCCTTTTCTTTCCCATGGCACTGGAAGCCATGCCTCTCCAATGGTTCGACAAACTAAACCCAGGATCTATCAGAAATTGGGAGGATTTGCAAAGAGCTTTTTGTGAGAATTTTGCAGGAATCATTACACATCCAATCACCCATGCAGAATTAAAAGGACTCAAGCAAAAGGGAGGTGAAAGTCTCAGAAATTACTATCGACGATTCGGCGAACTACGAGCTCAAGTGCATGACATAACCTAACGAGAAGTAATTGAAGCTTTCTCTCACGGAATCATGGCTAGGTGGCAATTTCAGGATTTCTGCAAAGAAAATCCGAGAAACAATGAAGAATTCAGACGAACAGTAGAAAAGATGATTACAGCAGAAGAAAAAACACGGGAAAGGTTCCCGGACAGAAACAACCAGGACAACTCGGACAAGCAAAATCATCGAAATAGCAGACATCAAGAAAGAAAACGTAGACCAGACAATACTGTGGCAATGGCCGACAAATCAAAGAAGTTTACCAAACCTAGAAGATATGATGACATTGAAAACATACGTTGCCCATTGCACCCTAGTGGGAGGCACACCATCGGAAATTGCTATACTTTCAAAGATCGATACACAAGAAAAAATAGTAAGGAAGACACCAAGGAGGACAATCAGAAAAGAGAAGAAGACAACCACGAGGACAAAGGATTCCAAAAACCTAGGGGAACAGTAGCAGTGATTTTCTCAGGGGCTCCGGATTGCAGAAGCAAACATCAAGAAAAACTAGCACTACGGACCATTATGACAGCAGAGCCGGCTACACCAAGATACCTCAATTGGTCACAGTATCCTATCCAATTCACCAGAGAAGACCAATGGACTAGCGTGGGAAACGCGGGCCATTATCCATTGGTCCTAGATCCAACTATAGCTGGTATGACCGTCACCAAAGTACTAATCGATGGAGGAGCTGGGCTTAACATCATCTTTTCAGAAACTCTAAGGAAAATGGGACTACAACTCGCCGGGATGATTACACCAACAAGCACACCTTTTTACGGAATAGTACCCGGCAAAGCAGCCATGCCACTCGGACAAATTACTTTACCTGTTACCTTTGGAACTCCTTCAAACTACCGAACAGAGTTTATCAAATTCGAAGTCGCCGACTTCGATTCATCATATCATGCAATCCTAGGACGTCCGGCACTAGCCAAATTCATGGCAATACCACATTATCCGTACTTACTGCTTAAGATGCCAGGACCCCACGGTATCCTTTCTCTTCGAAGCGATTTAAAGCGCGCTTTTGACTGCGACGTTCAGGCAATCCAAATTGCAGCCAAAGCACAAGCTGACAATGGAAGAAAAGAAATAGCCACAATTGCGGAGGAAACAAGCCAAGAAGAATTAGAAATACCAGCTAAAAAACCCAGTATCATTGCACCACCAAAAGAAGCCGACGTCAAGCAAATCGATTTAGGCACAGGCGACACCTCCAAGACAGCGATTATCAGCGCTCACCTCTCGGCAAAATAGGAACTCGCGCTCACCAACTTTCTTCGGGACAACAAGGATATCTTCGCTTGGAAGCCAGCCGACATGCCAGGGGTCCCAAGAGAGTTGGCTGAGCACAGAATTGATGTTAACAAAAGCTCCAAACCTGTAAAACAACGGCTACGACGATTCTCACCCGACAAGAAGGCAGCAATTAAAAAGGAAATAACAAAACTGATGGCAGCCGGATTCATCAAGGAGATCCTACATCCAGACTGGCTAGCGAACCCGGTCCTTGTTCACAAGAAAAACACGGACGAGTGGCGCATGTGCGTCGATTACACAGATCTCAACAAACATTGCCCAAAAGATCCGTTCGGGCTACCACGCATTGACCAGATAGTTGACTCGACAGCAGGATCTGCGTTATTATCTTTTCTCGATTGCTATTCAGGGTATCACCAGATCGCACTAAAAGAAGAAGACCAGAGCAAGACATCTTTCATCACCCCGTTTGGTGCCTACTGCTACAAGACCATGTCGTTTGGACTAAAAAACGCTGGCGCCACGTACCAAAGAGCTATCCAGACTTGCCTTGGGAATCAAATCGGTGAAAATGTGGAGGCATACGTGGACGATGTGGTGGTGAAAACAAAAAACCCAGACACTCTAATTGAAGATTTAAAGCAAACTTTCGAAAACTTGAAGAAATGGAGATGGAAACTGAATCCAAATAAATGTGTATTTGGAGTTCCCTCAGGGCAACTACTCGGATTTTTGGTCAGTCAGCGCGGGATTGAAGCCAGCACCAAGCAAATTCGAGCTATAACAGAGATGGGCCCACCTAGAAGTGTCAAAGATGTGCAGAAACTAACAGGATGCATGGCGGCCCTCAACCGGTTCATATCAAGACTCGGCGAAAAGGGGTTACCTTTCTTCAAACTACTAAAGAAGACAGACAAGTTCGAGTGGACAATAGAGGCCGACGAAGCTTTCAAAAAACTAAAAGAATACCTCACTTCGTCGCCTATCCTAACACCTCCAAAGAAAGATGAAGATATGATGCTATATATTGCGGCAACTCCTACCGTAATCAGCACAGCAATAGTCATAGAAAGAGAAGAACAAGGGCGCGTGTATAAAGTGCAACGTCCCGTATACTACATCAGCGAAGTGCTGTCAGAATCCAAAATCCGGTACCCGCATGTACAAAAACTACTCTACGCTTTACTCATTACCTCTCGGAAGCTTCGCCACTATTTCGAAAGCCACAAGATTACCGTAGCGACAGATTTTCCACTCGGAGACATCCTACACAATAAAGACGCCACAAGGCGCATATCCAAATGGGCAGTTGAAATTGGAGCTCTGGACATCAATTTCACCCCACGGAAAGCAATCAAATCTCAAGCCCTCGCCGATTTCGTGGCCGAATGGACAGAGATTCAACAGCCCTTATCAGATACAATTCTCGACCATTGGAAGATGTACTTTGATGGATCACTCAAACTAGGCGGGGCCGGAGCAGGCGTTCTCCTCATTTCTCTAGAAGGAAAACAACTCAAGTACGTCCTTCAGATATTATGGCAAGCTACAAATAACGAAGCAGAATATGAAGCCCTCATCCACGGGCTACGAGTCGCGATTACCCTCGGAATAAAAAGATTACTCGTATACGGCGACTCAGCAGTGGTCATCAACCAAGTCAACAAAGATTGGGACTGCACCAAAGAAAACATGGGTGCTTATTGTGCCGAAATACGGAAACTTGAAAAACACTTCCAAGGATTAGAAATTTTACACGTTCTACGCGATTCCAACATTGCAGCAGATGTCCTTGCCAAGCTTGGATCAGACAGAGCAAAGGTTCCACCTGGCGTATTCATAGAAGAACTATCAGTTCCCTCTATCAAACAACCCGGTGAAACAACACAAGAAATCCAGGCTAAAGGCGTTCAGATCCTGATAATCAACACTTCATGGACCCAAGTTTTCATTGACTATATCAAAGAAAACAAACTACCAGCAAATAAGGCAGAAGCCACCCAAGTTGTTCGCAGAAGCAAGAACTACGTTCTAGTAGGAGATAAACTTTACAGAAGAGCAGCATCATCAGGAGTACTCCTAAAATGTGTCTCATTTGAAGAGGGTAAAGAGATCCTAGACGAAATACACTCAGGTTGCTGTGGAAATCATGCCGCTTCAAGGACACTGGTTGGCAAAGCATTTCGTACCGGATTCTACTGGCCAACCGCTTTGAAAGACGCAGAAGAGCTTGTCAGAAAATTCAAAGGTTGCCAAATGTTTGCAAGACAAGCCCATGTACCAGCTCACAATCTTATCTGCATTCCACCCGCTTGGCCTTTTTCCTACTGGGGGCTAGATCAAGTAGGACCCCTGAAAAAAGCAAAAGGTGGCTTCGAGTACATTTTTGTGGCAATCGACAAGTTTACCAAGTGGATTGAATACAAACCACTCGCGAAATACAGTGCAACCAAAGCAGTCGAGTTCATCCAAGACATTATGCACCGCTTCGGCATGCCAAATCGAATCATCACAGACCTAGGCTCACCCTTCACAGCTACAGAGTTCAGGAGCTGGGCACAAGACTGTGGTTTCAGTATAGACTATGCGTCTGTCGCACATCCAGAAGCCAACGGACAAGTAGAAAGGGCTAATGGACTCATACTAGCCGGATTAAAACCAAGGTTATACGAAGAACTGGTGGACTATGGGTCCAAATGGATTGAAGAATTACCGAAAGTAGTATGGGGGCTACGAACTCAAATAAGCAGAGCAACAGGCCACTCACCCTTCTTCCTAGTTTACGGGTCAGAGGCCGTACTACCCGCCGACTTGATCTGGACATCCCCAAAAATAGAACAATACGATGAAGGAGAAGCAGAACACACAAGAAGATTAGAACTCGACAGCTCAGAAGAAGTCAGAATAAACGCTACCCTCCAATCAGCTAGATACCTACAAGGTTTAAGACGGCACTACAACAAGAGTACCCAATCTCGATCACTACAAGTTGGAGACTTAGTGCTAAGAAGGATACAAAAGACTGATGGACGACATAAGCTACTCAGTCCTTGGGAAGGCCCGTTCATTGTCACAAAAGTCACCGGACCCGGCACATACAAGTTAATGACCGAAGATGGAAAAGAAGTCAGCAATACATGGCACATCAGCCAGCTAAGAAGATTCCATGCGTAAAAACAACTCAGGAAAAAACAGACATGCAAGCCACAAGGGACCTACGTTCACAACCAACGAAAGACAATACTCTTCAAAAACATATGTATTAGTTTATACTCATGATCAATAAAGATGATATTCATCCACAGCATGCCTTGTCATGACTTCCAACGAGTTGTTTTCACGAAACAAAAAGCAAAATGGCTAAAAACATGCCTGAGCATTCCGGCCGAGAGCAAAATAGCTGAAAAGATGCTTGAGCCCGCCGATGAGGGTAGCTAAAAGCTAACACCCGAAACAAAAAGCAAAATGGCTGAAAACATGCCTGAGCATTCCGGCCGAGAGCAAAATAGCTGAAAAGATGCTTGAGCCCGCCGATGAGGGTAGCTAAAAGCTAACACCCGAAACAAAAAGCAAAATGGCTGAAAACATGCCTGAGCATTCCGGCCGAGAGCAAAATAGCTGAAAAGATGCTTGAGCCCGCCGATGAGGGTAGCTAAAAGCTAACACCCGAAACAAAAAGCAAAATGGCTGAAAACATGCCTGAGCATTCCGGCCGAGAGCAAAATAGCTGAAAAGATGCTTGAGCCCGCCGATGAGGGTAGCTAAAAGCTAACACCCGAAACAAAAAGCAAAATGGCTGAAAACATGCCTGAGCATTCCGGCCGAGAGCAAAATAGCTGAAAAGATGCTTGAGCCCGCCGATGAGGGTAGCTAAAAGCTAACACCCGAAACAAAAAGCAAAATGGCTGAAAACATGCCTGAGCATCCCGGCCGAGAGCAAAATAGCTGAAAAAACGCTTGAGCCCGCCGATGAGGGTAGCTAAAAGCTAACACCCGAAACAAAAAGCAAAATGGCTGAAAACATGCCTAAGCGTCCCGGCCGAGTGCAAAATAGCTGAAAAGATGCTTGAGCCCGCCGATGAGGGTAGCTAAAAGCTAACAACCGAAACAAGTCGACCGAAATTTAACTTCAAAAGACCCTCCAGCACTTCGTTCCGAAAAGCAAGAGGCTCGGGGGCTACATCCAGATAGGAAAAGGAATACTTTTTTCTTCAGAAAAGAACGAGTGCCACTCAAGAAAGCACTCGGATGCCGAAGTTTATCAAGGCAACATTCTATACCGAGTCATTTCACATAGCGCAGGCGAAAGGTTGTTAACGCAAAGCACTCGACGGATCACAAGGGAGAAAGAAAAGAAAAGTACTCGACAAATCGAGAGGCTTCGTCAGAATAACGCGCAGAGTTGTTTTACGGAGCAGAGACAGGAACAGGACAAAGTACTCAGCAAGTCAAATAACTTCAACCGCACCCAGGCAAAGAATACATCAACAAAAATAAAGAATCTTCATTTAAAAAGGAGTGTAATATTACAAGAGGACGCTCAATTGAGTCAGGCATTGTCATCGGAAAAAGAAATATCAATACTTAGACTATCTACAACTCTACTGGCTAGATCTTCGACCTCAGGCTCCATCTTTTCAACGGCGTCGAGATATTCTTGGCTTTCAGCTTCTTCCGCTATCTTGGAGAGAGGCGCCTCTGGAGCAAGGACCCAGACCTAGGCCAGCACATTCTTGGTACAAACTTGGGCACACCTCTTCGCGAACTCTTGGAAACGAGTCGGAATCCGGGGAATGAACTGCGCCCAAGATTGCCCGTCATCCGCCGGAGTCCGAAGGACATCGGCTACTGAACGAAAAGATTTCCACAAAGCATTCCAATTCTCAGTAGCCGTCGCCAGCTTCCCGGACAAGTTTTCAATAGTTTTTTGGGCCTGCACAAGATCTCTGTCAGCTCCGCGCCTAATCAACCTAGCAAGGGCGAGTTCTTCCTCAGCATGAGTAATTACCTCCTCAGCTTTATTGTGACTAGAACGGACAAGAGCCTTCATTTCTTCAATACTCTCCGAGAGCTTCTGCTTCTCAACTCGGAGAGCTAGACAAGACACCCAAGAACAAGTCAGCGGGAAAACAAGTCAAAATACAAGAAGAAACAGGCAGAACCCGCGGCACCTTTGCATTCATTCTTCGCAGACTCCACTGCAGCATCTCTCTACTTCTCCGTCTCCACTACCCGGGCGCAAAAGGTCTTCTCCTCTTTCTGGTGCACTTGACGCTCCGTCTCCAACTCAGCCCGGAGGAGGTCAAGATCGGCTTTCAGAGCGTCCACCTCCGAAGACAACTTCCTCTCATTCTCAGATGAGAAGAAGAAGCCAGAATGATCGCGAGAAAAAGACTGAGCAAAAAGAGGCAAAGAGAGACAAGACGTAAGGGTAAAAGAGAAACAAACACGCAAAAAGAAATAGCAATAAAACCTACCTGGAGCTTTTCACCAAAAGAAGACGCAAGGGTCGACAAGCTCCCCCAGGCTGCGGTCAGTTCCGATAACCGATGAGTGGCATCGAACTGTTGCACCACGTCACCAGAAATCGAAGGGCCGCCGGAAGCAAGAGAAGGGGAAGGAGAGGCCGGCTGGGGCGAAGAAGGATCAACCAAGGCAACCTCCAGAGAAGCCGGAGCCAAATCCTCAGAAGGACCCGGCGCGACGGCCACAGTCACCTCTGGAACGGCCAAGCCCGCAACCCCGCCAGGAAGCTCTGAAGCCCCCGCCGCGACTTCATCAACAGAATGTTGTGAGTCTCGAGGCTCAGGATTCGTTGGCACGGCGGGAAGCAGAGAAGAAGTCGGTGGAGAAACTAGAGAAGATGAAACACTGAAAAGTGACAAAAGGAAGCATCAATAAAAACCAGAGGAAGGAAGATAAAAACCAAAAAGATGAAGCAGGAATCTACTCACCCGACTACTTTTTTCTTCGCGAAGCCAAGAGAAGGCCTCGCAGGGGGAACCACGACGGCGAAGACGTCCCCGCCACCCAGCGACGGGAGCGGGACAGCTAACAACGGAGCCACGGAAGAAGCCGGAGCTGAAGCCGCGGAAGAACTCCGCACCGGAGGAGCAGTACAGCTCGGGGCAGAGGAAACCAAAGAACTCGACCCTGGAGCTTCGAAAGAAGTCGGCGCGAGAGCCTCAGAAGAACTCACACCCGACCTCCGATTACTTCAAAAAAGTTCAAGACTAAAATTAAAAACAAAGAGGAAAAATTCAATGCGACAAGAATATGAAAAGCAACTCACCGCCGCATGATGAGGGGAACTTCATCATCCTCTTCTTCCTCAGCTAACGAAACCAGAGCACCTGCTGAAAAGGAGAGGAAAAGTACTCGGTTCAAGAGAGAAACAGGAAAATAAAAGAACAAAGAGTATTAAATGTGCTCACCTAAGAGCATGCTAGCAACAACTGGAGTACCTGAGGGAGTACTTGGTTTGCGAGGCTTCTTGGAGGCAGGCAAGCCAGATGAAGACCCGTCCATTCGCCCCCTCTTCGGGACACTGCGAGGACCGCGAGGGACTAGACGAGGAACATATTCTTCATATACATCAACAAATCCGGAAGAAACCCCGGGAAGGGCTGTAAAGGTTCGAGACTTACTAATTGCAGAAGTACCGGCTAGATGATCCCTAGCCTCCGCTACAGCAGGGAGAACATCAAGGCGGATCGGATCAACAAAGTTCCGCCCAAGCACCTACGAAAAAAGATAAAACACCAAGACAAGGAAAAACTAAGCAAGGACGGACGCAGAAAGAGTATATAAAGAACTCAAATAAAAAGAAAAAGGGGGATAAACAACTCACAGCTGGGGGCGGGTTGTTGGCCGAGTACTCAGGGACGGCAGGAGGAATGACGCTCACTCCTTTCAGCATCTTCTGAAGGCGCTCAAGTACCTCCTCACCGGTCAGCTCAAGAGCTGGGACCATGCGCGAAGGATCCTCGGCCCCAGAATACTCAAAGCCGAGATGTTCCCGCTCTTTCAGGGGCTGAACCCGACGACGAAGGAAACTTGAAACAATACCAAAGCCGGTCAAACCTTGCTGTTTCAGCATGCTAATCCTATCAAGGAGTGGCTGGATCGCTTGAACCTCAGCAGGTGACTCAAGCTTCTTGTCCCATCGGTCATTCACCACAGGACCGGATCCGGAGTGAACGACAAGAGAAGGGATCAAATTGGCAGCGTAAAACCACTCGGCACGCCAATCTTTGACAGAATCGACCAGGTCGTAATAAAAAAACTTGATTTTAAGACCCTGGCGAAACTGAATCCCGCAACCGCCGAGGGCACTGGTTTCCTCACGGCGGGGTTGAGGTTTCAGGCGAAAGAAAAAGCGAAAAAGAGAGAGAGAAGGAGGGATCCCAAGGAAGGCTTCACAAAGATGAACAAAAACAGAAAGATGGAGAACAGCATTGGGGGTTAGATGGTTCAGACTAACCCCGAAATAGCCAAGAAACTGATGAAGGAAGGCGGAAGCAGGAAGACAAAGTCCGGCGCGGACAAAAGAAACAAAAAGGACAATCTCACCAGGACCCGGGGCCGGAACCCGATGCTCGCCCGGAACTCTCCATTCAGCGATGACTTTGCTTTGGATCAAGCCATCACTAACAAGCTCGCGCAGCTGGTCTTCGCCGGTCGTTGGAGCAGGCCAAACCTTCTGAGCCGCCCTCATGGCCACGAACTCTAGGTTTTCAATCAAAGACAGGGATGACTCCTCGTCCACGAAGGTCGCCTAAGACTTGCTTGCGGTCTTCTTCTTTCCCATGAACTGGCGGGAGCAAAAAAGGCGCTAAGGAGGACGAAGCTAAAATAATGGCGCTCGGGCAATGACGACAATGACGGCGGCGGGTTTCTGAGAACTAGGGTTTAAAGGCAAGAGCTGGGTGACAAGGGAAAGGAAGACAAAAGGTCTTTAAATAGATTTCTCAGTGATACAAATGGCCCATAAGGCCCGTTAAAGCACAGCGTGGAAACGCAACGGTCCATTTACCGACGCAGCTAAAATGATGGAGGGCACGAATCCACACAACGGTACAAACCAACGGGCAGATTTCAGACTTATCCGCACAGCACCACAGCAGGATTATCAGATAACTACAAGAACAACTCGTCGAACCGAGAAGAAAGAAAGGGCTACCTCATGAGGGACAAAAGAACCCGGTTATGTAAGAAAGAACTCGGTAGTCTCATGAACGACAGGGATCACAACAGAAAGGTCAAAGACAACTAAGAAGACAAGATTCGTTACATTACAAGCGACTTCAAAAATAGAAGATTACAAATCTTACAAGACCCAACGAACTCGGCACCACGAAAAGCAAAGTAGCAAAGAGGAACACGGGCACGACTAGGCTCTGGAACGACTACGTGTCCCAAATTGCTACTCGGAAGGACAAACCGCCATCAGCTACACTGTTTTCTTCAAAGGACGAACGCAGTGCATCCAAGGCGGAAATCGGCAGCACGGCAGGGCAACATGGAGCAGAGAAGGCCGGCGGGCATCTGTCTACCCAAGACCGATGTGATGCTGGATATGGTGTTGATCTGCACCGGACGGTCTCAAGACAGGCGACGAGGATCAACCCAGAACTGCCGGATGAAGGAACAAAGCCCACATCACAAGACTTCCTCCAACTACCACCACGTACATCCTGGCACAATGCTGTCGCGGGATTAGCCTACCTCTAATCCCTATCACAAGACTTCCTCCAACTACGACAAGACACACAGGAACTACAAAATACGCCCGGGGGCTGCTCTACTTCACAAACTACCATGTTCACAACCAAGAAGGTTTCAACAGAATGGCCAATGGATGCAAGCAAGCACTCCGGGACAGTATTTATAGGCCAAAGGATCGGCGCACATGGACCAAGGGTACCAACGAAATAAACCCAACAAAGGACACAGTGAAAAGACAGGACTCAATAATGGATGACTCAGGCGAGAAGAAACAGTACTCGAAGACGGGCATATTCGGAAGAATATACCAGCACAGTACAACCCGTGAACAAAAGGCATTTACACTCAACCACCACCACACAACTACATCTGACAACAGCAGACTATCAAAAGAATACGCCAACACCTCGCATCCGAGTTCTTCCTGAACAAAACAACACGGATATACGCTCGGGGGCTCGGCCAACATCATAGCTTAATCAACACTAAGCTAGGGAGCTTGGCTTTCATTTTCAAACACTCCCGGAGGCTCGAAACCAAAGACAAAGGACCAAGAATACAAGACACATCAAGACTCCTCATCCAACCCCTTTTCTAAAAGAGAAGAACTCGGAGAAAGCAGGATACATAACCACAGAATTTTTTGAAGACAAGCATCTGGACCCTCCAACTTTCGCAAAGCAAAAGCAAGAGGCTCGGGGGCTACACTCAGTGAGTGCAATTTTTACGAAAAATTGCACCCAACCAAAAAGAACCCGGACATAAGCTCGGAAAATGCTTGCTGCGTAACTACTCGGATGATGAAATAATCCAAGTCTCGGAAACTACTCCAGAACACAAATTTTAAAGCAACATAAAGGATCAAGACCCTCCAACTTTTTGTTCCAAATAGCAAGAGGCTCGGGGGCTACACTCAGTGAGTGCACTTTTTCTTCGAAAAAGCGCACGTCACCAAAAGACTTACTCAACGCAGACCACTTCAAGACATTACAACAAAAAGAACCCGGAACGAGCCATATTCGAGTTCTTTTTTCATAAAACTTCAACGAACAATCAGAGCAACTTCAAGACAAGATCCTCCAGCTCCTTGTTCCAATTAGCAAGAGGCTCGGGGGCTACAACCAGATGGATGTACTTTTTTCAAAAAAGCACTCACCGCTCGAAGATCCCAAGAAGCGCTACAAGGTTTCGCTCCAGAAAGCACTCGGATGACATTTTGTTCCTACTCAACAAGACTTGAAAGAGCAAAGCGAGACTTTCAGAGCTCAACCATGAAGTGCTCGGGGGCTT
The DNA here is from genome assembly GCF_019320115.1 of Miscanthus floridulus. Classification (NCBI taxonomy): domain Eukaryota; kingdom Viridiplantae; phylum Streptophyta; class Magnoliopsida; order Poales; family Poaceae; genus Miscanthus; species Miscanthus floridulus. Next base: position 12,212,326 of record NC_089582.1, on the reverse strand, counting down.
GTCGATGCGGGACCCACAGGATACCCCGCAAAGGAGAAAGAAGATCTAGTCCAACTAGGATTCTTTCCGTGTAATCTTAGTAGTAGAAACTATTAAGTAGTCCTACCAGGAAACCTCATTGTAAACCGACTAGGACTCTGGCCTCCTGACTATATAAAGGAGGGCAGGGCTCCTGAGGCAGAGAGACAACAATTGTACGACACAACCCTTGACAATCAATCCAACGCAAAGGCTAAGGCCGACTGGACGTAAGGTTATTACTCGATCGACGATCGAGGGCCTGAACCAGGATAAATCGGCTGTGTCTTGCGTTAACCATCGAGTTCGGCATACGCCGAAGCCCGAACATACTGCCCCGGGTACCCCCGTGGCAGGCTATCGGTGGTAAAACATCGACAATAATCCATCGACCTATCTCTAAAAACTTTCTGGGAATTTTTCTGACTTTTTTCGGAACTTTTTCCTATTTTTCTATGAGCATAATCTATTTTTTAGATGTTCCAAAATATCCTTTCATGAGCTCCAAATACTTTATTTGGGTTCATCATATTCCAAAGTGTCTCTAGGAATTTTCCCTGATTTTTTGGAGTTTTCGGAGTATTTTTTGCGGCTTAAATATCAATTCTAGACTTTTCTGAAATTATTTTATCCATGAAATTAATTAATTCCGAAAATAATAAATCTCTCATTTTTTCCCAACGCTCAAAGCCCATGTGCAATAATCCTAATAAATTCTAAAGGCACGTGTCTTTATTTACTAATGGGCTTTAATGTTTATTTAGGCCATTAGTGCAGGTAGATGGTGCAACGTCAATTAGTACCATATCGCTAGTTGACGTGGATGTGGGGAGTTTTTCTCCCTATATATATATACCAACCCCTTGGGCAAAGCACACCAAAACTACCGTAAGGGGAGCCCCTAGTTTGGGAAATCCCTCATGTAGTAAATTAGATTTTTCTCCTTCTCTCGTCGTCGTCGCCGCCGCGCTGCCTAGCCCGGCCATATTCTCCTCGGCAACAAGTATGGCCGCCTACCATGTTCCTGCCTATCTCCAACGTGGCTCGTTCGATCGAGTCTTTGTTCCCGGCAATATGCTATTTGCTGATAACAATCGCCCGGTGCCGCGCCACCCGTACGTGTTGGCACTAGGGACGTCCATCGTCAGAGAGGATTTCAGCCAGGCTACGCGACCTTGCCTTTGTCCTTCGATGTGGGTGAGCGCATCCACAGGAACCCTCTCTATCTTATTCCCTGTCATACATCGCATGAACCCAGATTTTGGCATGAAACTTCTGTTTGTTTCGCTGCAAACGTATTGTCAGTGGATATATGTTCTGTCCATGGGGCCGACAACCTTCCTGCTCCACCGCCCCGTGAGCCCCAGCAGCATAGCTACCGTCCAACCCCCTGCTCCAGCAGCAGTGTCGATCGACCATGAAGTTTAGCCAGCAAAGACTCTGCGTTCTTTTCTTCTTCATGCTTGTAAGATCGATCAAATCCACAGAGCACAGAACTCCAACCAAAATCACCGTTGCATGTGAGTTTCTATCACTTTGCATTTTAGGTCCCTCTTTCTTTGTAATCCATTCATTGGTCTTCGTGTCTTTTGGAGCTTACAATTTGACATGCATCTGTTAGCTTTACTTCCTCACGAGCTATCAACTTATGAAGTCACCATATCAGTATAAGTATATATATCTAGTCTACGGTTTAAGTAGTTAAATCTTATACCACCGTTTCATAGTGTATTATCCGTTTTAATTCTTTTCTTTTGGGTTAGCTTTGTGCGGACACGACCTACGTGTAAGAATCGACCATGTGTTTATAACATTTGTAAATAATTTAAATATTGAATTGTTTAATGTTAATGCAAACTAGTTTTTTTAATGTAAAAAGAACATAGGACAATATCGATCTTTCATGATTAATTGCTAACAAAAATATGTTTCTAAATTATAAGTTGCTTAGTTCAAACACGTTTCATATGTGATAATATTTATTAGATATAATATGATTAGCTTCAACTACGGTTTTTTTAATTAAAATATGATTTGTCTAATCTAAAATAATTACTTTTCTCATGATTTTGTTTAACTAAAATAAATCAAGCTTGTAGTCTCTTTTCTTTTATAATATAAAACTCTTAGCAGTCGTATCTTTTTAACGATAGTTTCGTTATTGGCGTTTCTTGTAATCTCGTTACCGTAGCAAATAGCTTTCTTTTAGTACGTTGTTTTCTCTCGTGTGGTGTACTGCTCTTAGTCGTCTCTATTTGTTTGCTTGTATGTTTATTGGTGTGCTACGATTTGTGAGTAGAAGAGTTGTCCGTAAGCGCCAGAGACCGAAAGGATAGAAGATCGAAGGTTCTACGAGGAGTTGACCATTAGTTGTAAAGCAAGTAAAAGACAAGTATAACATGGGATTATCCTTGTTGTCCTATACACCTTTAATCATTTAATTCATACTGCATGTGTCTACCTTGACTACCACTAAGGATATCCTAGTCTTTTGTACTTGTACCTTGTTACCTATGGGGTATTGCATTGGGTAGTATGATGCTAGTGCTCAACTAAAGCCATGATCTTGTAACTTGACTAATGGTATATGCAATAAACATTAAAAGATGTTTTTTAGCAACATGGAACAAGGGGGCTAGAGCATTGGACTGTTTTATGGTGCTCTAGATTCCTCTCCCTAAGGACTTGATCATCCGAGACTTACAGTACAACTATGAGGGCTACATGGCTCTGGCTTTAGCTCAGTATGAGGACATTTTCTAGCTTGTTAGTGGTTACCTTTATGACACAAGATGGGCTCCGATTTGTATGATCTCGGCCTGCCAAGAGGGTGCACTTTGGTTTTTTGGTATTTTGTTGGTCACTCCTTGGAGGGGGGCTCATGCTTATTGATGGGGAAACCTTAGCGGCATAACTTGTTAGACGAACCTTTGAAAGGCTTCATAGTGAACCCTGCCGACCTTCCTTGGTAGTAGGTCAAGAGGCTGATCACCTCGGGCGAAAGGGTAAATCACGACTCACAGTGAAAGTGTACAACCTCTGTAGATTGTAAAACTGGTATATCAGCCGTGCTCATGGTCACGAGCGGCCTTGGAACATTTACGGAATTGATGATGAACGTTGATGATACTGATGATGAAGATGCTCACTAATGATTACTCTTTATTCTATTCATTATTCATGTTTACCTGATCATGTGTTTATATGGGCTTGTGATAAACTTGTTGCTACTCCTTTGCTAAAATTGTGACAATTAAAAGCTAATCGCAGTTAAACCAGTGTCAGCCTTTTGAGCCTCATGAACCCCATGTTATATTTGTTGAGTACGACATGTACTTACGCTTGCTTTATTTTTCACATATTTGGATAAAAATCCCGGATGGGTACCAGATTGCTAGAGTTTGGAGAAATTAGGCTTGTGATCAACCAGTCAGTTGTCCTTGTGGATTTGGAGTACTCGCCTAAAGATCGGAGTTGTCTTTCCGCTGTCTATACTCTGAGGTTATAATCTTTCTACTAATACGCTATGTACTTAAGCATTGTCTTTTGATATTACCCTTATTTGTAGCTATATGTGAGATTTGACTTTTTGGGCTCACATATGGTGTGTATCTAGTTTTGTTCTTAAAACCGGATGCTACAGAGATGATCAAGACTCAGTTGATGACAAGACAGTACAACAAACAGAAAGAATTAGCAAATCAAATGGAAGGAACCTTCTGTCAAAGATAAGAAAGAAGCTGTCAAAGAATACAGTTCGTGTTCGGTTTGTGACTGAAGTTCGTGTTCGGTTTTTCAGGTTATAGAATGTGCTGCATGAAGCCTCTGAATTTAGAGGACAAACTTTACAACTAAAAGGTTCTCAAAGCTTAGTGTGTAAAGTTTTAGAGTGTTATAGTTAAATGTCGCAACAGTTGTGTTGAAAGTTTTTTAATTACTTTTTGTATCTTCAAGTACAAAAGTTTGGATGCTGGGAATACAAAGTATATAGTGTCCTGCTTCAAAGTTTGTAGATTCAGAGTGCAAGTATTTATTTCGAACCAGTGGTTACAAAGTTTTTAAGCCAAACTTGAAAGTTTTCTACAACTTGGGGGCGAATTTTGAATTTATTTATTTCATATATGGAAGTGTAAAGTCTGGAATCAATTTTATAATTTGGGTAGTACTCATTTTTTACATATATAAATATAAAGTTTAACATAACTTCATACATTTTTAATTTGTTTATCTTATCTTGCTTTTTTTGGGGTATTAATGCCAACTACTATAACTGAAAAAGGAAGTCAGATGTCTTTTCTATTAGCTATCTACAAAGAATATATATATTTATAATTGAAATGTACTCTATTCTATTTTTTGTGCCGATAACTTTGCTTCTCTTTTATAGACCATTTTTATTTTTCTGTATCGGTTGAATCATCAGTCCCATGCAAAGTATTATAAAATATAAGATAGTATCAATTTTGAAAATACTACTTCTGCATGTATATAGATGTCAAACCATCCCCTGCCCTTTTCATCTCCCACGTCCCCGCTATCCCGAAAGAGGAAAAAAAAACTCGTAGAATTCAATTACTGGGTTGTGAATCTAAGTAGGAGAAACATAAAATGCTAAATGGGCCGATTAAATCGGTATGGGCTGAAGCTAGACATGAGAAGAGAGAGAGAAATCTGCTCCTCGGCCCGCATATCACAACCCATCAACCCAACTCCAGCGTATTGAGAATGAGGCCCTGTTTGGTTGGGCTTTTGGCTTTGGCTTTTGGTCTCAAAAGCCAAAAGCCCAACCAAAAAGGCTGTTTTTGGAGGGTGCTTTTTCAGAAGCAGCTGCTTTTCCGTAGTTCATTTTTGAAAGCTGGTTTGACCCTGCTTTTGGCTTTTGGCTTTCTGCTTTTCGAAATTGGTGGAATAAAAAGTTTTTCATAGTTGTTTCAAGAGAGATAAAGATAAAAGGTATATTTTATACTTGTTTAACCAAACAGCTTTCAGCTTTTCTACAGCTCACAGCCCACAACAGCTTTTCCACAGCTCACAGCCCACAACAGCTTTTTTCCACAGCCACAGCTCAACCAAACAGGGCCTGAGTGCGCTGCTCAGGGTCCGTACGCACGCGCGCTGCTAATTATTCTGGTGCGCGCCGACCAAGAGCGTCAGTATCACTTAAGATATGAAATAGGCATACACATCAGAATTAACTCTGCATAAACCAGAAAATGACCAAATTAACAGAATCTTGCTCCATCTTTCATAGAATGCTTCGTCTTCGCACCTGTAATTTGGTCCTCAAATTTTCCATGACTCTTGATGCTTCCATACAGCACATCTTGGATTCTTATCTCTGGAACCTCCACTTGGGAAGACTGGTCATACCGATGACAAAGCACTAAATCTTCAGAAAGGCGCAGCCATTCTTCTAAGCCGTACAGGTTTATTTTAATTTAGAAGACCAGACGGATGCAGCCCAAACTTGGTGATATGCTTCTGGATGAACCGACTCAAGAAGCTCAGAACCCTACACCAAAAGTGTATGTTAAAATTGTCCCTCAACAAATAAGAGGTCATATATGCACCATTGATTGAATGATTCTGCAGTCTGGCTATCTCCATTGCCAGTTGTGCAAATTCTTGGGTGTGTATCCAGATCCATGCGTCCAAATGTAAGTGTCTTGGAAGAAATACCAGTATGCCTTCTTGGACAGATATTTCAGAGTTAGAGCCCATGCTGTTCCGAACCTTACAATCTTGTCTGAACAGCTTGTGACTATGATTTTACTGTCACTAGCAAAGCTTTGCTTAGAAGCAAGATACATCCTATTCCATGCATCTTCTTTGATACATGTAGATAGTTCAATAACAACTAACAATCCCTTGCGTTTGTTAGAGTTTGGCACTTGATTTTGATGTTTCATTGCACATCCTTGCTAGGCCCTCTTCTACATCATCTACTACCTTCTGCACCTTGCATTCCTCAGAGGTGAGGTTCAAACGACCAATCAACTCAGCCACCTTGTCTTCTGCCATAGCGTCGCCATATTCCCCTAGGCAGCCATTTGCTTCTGCCCCTCTAGGAATACTTGGTTCTTCCCAACCATGGCCACGCAAGCGAACTCTAAATGGCTTGGCGTCTGTGGTGTGCCACCCTCCCTCACATTCAATCTGCTAAACCAGAAGGCGTACTCCCAACCTCCTACCGCAGACGCAGCCAAGGGCGGGCAGTGAAGCTAGAGTTCACCCCTTTATTGCCCTGAGCCGCAGCGGTTGGAAACAGAGCAGCAGGGGGAGCAGAAATCAAGAATCGACGGGAGAGGAGACTGCAGGAGGTCCGTCGCAAGGATCTCACGAACGCACACAGGATCTCCCAATCTTCAATCATGATCCGCAAAGGATTGGATTTTGAAGGGAGAAAAATAGCCTCTCTTTACTGTTCACCAGAACAGTCGAGCAAACAGTTTTGATGTTTCTGAAACTCTGTATTCTATGCTTCACATCAAAGCTCCATGGAGAGAGAGGTAGTTGGGCTAAGGAAGCTAAGACATCTTACTGTTACTACTTAGAGGCTCCAATGAAGACTCCACGTTAATTCTCATCAGATGCGTTAGTAAAAAAGATAAATAATAGAAATTCTCACATTAATTAGAAACATCTAACCATTAAATCTATAGGCTCCGGCAATCTGTATCTATTTTATTTTGTAGAAAATTAGCCATTCTGCCATTATATCTTAGATAAAAAAAAAGATAAATCCATTATTTTAACCACAGCACCTCCTCTAATCCGACCCTGCCGGCGGCGTTGTTCCATCGAGAGGAGCGGCGGCCTCCAAGGTCATCCTCATCGGGACCAGGAGCCATGACCAGGAAGGACGATCGGGACTAGGAGCAAGGGATCAAGAAAGGGTGATGGCTTCACGTCATCTTCCGTGATGGATGAGAAAACTAATCTGCTTATTACTATCTTCTCCAGTCTTGCACAGATCAGCATATGCATGCACGTTGGCCGGTGTCAAAGTAGTTCTGGCTTTGAAGTGTTGGGCGCAACAGCTAGATGATCGAGATGGTGCCAGGCCCTAGCTGAGAGCGAGGCCGCCGCGACATGAACGGGTCACACATCACCGGTAGACTCCGGCCTGCCGGTGATGGGCGTGCCTGTGACGTGAAGATAGGAGGCAGGACGTCGGCACGGTCGTCGGACGCACGCGTGACCCAAAGCCGGCTGAGCACTAGGAGGAGGCAAGCAAGTACATCTACCGTACGTGTATGCGTCCATGTTGACGCATGCATCTACCTGACATGAATGCATATGCGCATTCACGCATCCATACTCGGCAAGTACGTGGACGGGCGGTCGTATGCGCAGGTCAGACGCGAACACGCAGGCCGTAGGTGCCACGATGTCCGGTGTCGACGGCATCTGGATCAACGCTGGCACCAGCCGCACGTGCAGACTAAAGGTGTGTCATCTTGCTAGATCCCGTATTACAATTTAATTTCTCTCCTATGATGTACTAAATTTGGCCATCCCATAATTACACTTAATTTGTCTTCTCCGAGTACTTATTTTATACTATATCGGTATGGTCAGTAAAATTTTAGGTGAGATTAGACCAGGGAAAGAATTGTGAAAAATGAAAGCAAGAGTCTTGGATTACTTTGAACAAATAGTTCTTGATATAATCCTTATTGACCATGACTTATAATTTTTTTTTGTTCTCTTTAATAATGACTCCATTAGACTACTTTGAGTTTAGATGTTAATGATGCTCAAATATTAGGGACAATGATCCATGGAGTTATCAATAAAGCCTATATGTAAAAACTCAAACCTCCACAACTATAAAAGATAACTAATTGATCCCATACTATTTCTTTTATAAATTATCCACCTCTACGAAAGATATTGCTTTGACCCCAAAGTTTGCATTCAAATTAACCATACCTGGCATTATGAAAGACAATGTAATGTAATATATATACGTATATAATTTGTACCTAAATTATCCATCTCAACCGTTACAAATAAATTAACAAAATCACTCAAATCTACATGTAAATGCTAATATATGCTATTATGAAAAATAATTCAACATCCATAAGTACAATATATGCACAAAGCTATTTGAAATACACACTTGTACCAATAGTAAGTTGAAACTATCCACAAAGCTATGTTCCACTACATAGATCAAGGAAACATGTTTATATTAGGATAAATATTTATTTATAAGCTTATCAAGCATGGAAAAATATCCTTAGCAAATCATATAGTAATGACACTTACACTTCACTTTAAGTTATATTAATACTCATGATAATAAATTTTGCAAGTCGTTGTCTCAAAAAAATTTAAACAATTTGATTGGAACATTATATCATATGAATATTAGTAATTTAATTCCAAGGATTATTTCTTTGATAAAACAATATTAATACAATATAATAAATTCAACATCTTGGGTGCCATGGTGCATGTTCAAACAACTGTTTATACCATTGTGAGAACTAAGGGTAGCCTAGGACCTAGAATATTGTTTTAATAAAAAAATGAAATTTTTTTAGTAAGCAATACAAATAAGCATTGGAATTTCAAATTAACACGTGATCAAGAGCTGAAAGTTAAAATATAGGTTTTTATGATATCACATAAAACGATAAGAGTTTATATACTTTACGTTTATGTTTCAACTAAACACATATCATGCTAGAAAAAAAGATTAATCCTAGAAATTTTTACTCATGAAATCGCTAGAAATAAAAAAAAAGATAGAATCTAAAATTCTTGCAAAAACCTAAAACATTTTGCCATTAAATTGGTAGACTATAATCACCTAAAAAATAGTAGTTGTGAGCAATTAATAAGCTCAAAATTTAGGTCATATCGTCAAAATATAGACGGCAGCTAAAGCCATCACAGTTTAAACAAATGTTTCAACTAAATGTATATTGGAGATAAATAGAGGTGCTATGTAAAGAAAAAACTGATGGAGATGGATGAAAAGTACATAAAAATCAATAATTGGTAGATTATCAAAACTGAATATAGACTATATAGTACCTATTATAGCTATTGTTTTAGAACATTAGTGAAGAGAAAAAGATATTTAATATAAATAATTTTTATTAGTTAGTGTCTCCTAAGATTCTAACCCATGTGAGAGCACGGGTTGATGAACTAGTAAGAACTAAATTGAGAGTGAATAGTCCATTCACATGTATGACCTTTGGCAATGCTTTTGCTTTCAAATAGTTATTATGATTGACTTTTATTTGTTTGTTTGCACTTGCTACTGGTTGGATACTTACAACCCTTGACTGTTAAATTACGTGCCTTCATTAAGGGAACCACTGAGCCATCACCATACATCTCGCTGGATAAGACAGAGTAGAGGAAAGGAGAGCATAGGCAACAGCTATAGAGACGGACATTGAGGCGTCTGCTCCACAAACTCAGCTCCCAAGCCGAAGAGGAAATGGGGGATAGAAAAGCGAACCAATATCTAGATAAGGCATGCTATGTCATAACGGAGGATAGGCTAGCAGGGGAGATACTTGAGCCTAAGGAATTCAGAGGACGATTCCGTAATGCGATCGGGGCCCTAGTAAGAGATCAATTGAACCCAGCAATCCCTAGCTGGAAAGATGTACCAACGAAGAAAAAAGGAGAACTATAGGATAAGAAGTTGAAGCTCAATTTCAGATTTCCAGAGGGTAAGCATGAACTGGTGAAACTTCATACTTTTAAGATAATGGGAGAGTCGTTCCGACATTGGAAGTTGGACCTGAACAAGAAGTATATCCAAAAGGGGTTAACTCCCTTCCACGAGTTCAGCAACATAACTCCTAGTCAATGGGAGGAGCTCGTGGCTCAGAAGACTACACCTGAAGCATTGGCCCTTAGTGCCCGTAACACTGAGCTAGCGAAGAGGAACCAATACCACCATCGTCTAGGTCCCGGTGGCTACTATGGCAAGGAAGAGAAGTTTAGGAAGATGGAGGAAGAGGCCGCCGCATTCGGGAAATTAAACTTGAAGGGGTTGAAGCTACGCTCAAGGAATTGAATCCTTGGGAGGAGTACAGATGCATCCGGCACTTCCCTTAAGTTTGATAACCCAGCGACCGAAGAGGCAGTATCAAAGATACTGAAATATGCTGAAGACAAGGAGAAGGGCTCATTCAAGCCTTCTAGAGAGAGGGACGAGCTTAGCCTTGCCTTGGGAAACTCCGAGCACACAGGCCGCACTAGGGGGCTAGGGAAAAGAACGACCTGGAAACACGGATTCAAAGAGGACCAACACATGTACAAGAAACATGGCAGAGACCGAGAATCTAATCTTAAGCTCACTGTGAAGGCTCTAGTTGCGAAGGCGCTGGAGGAGCAAGGATTGTCTACGAAGCCAAGGACAATAATGGCACCGCCTAGAGATCTGGTAGTAGTTGGCAGCCCTCCGGAAGTTCCTAGCAGCCAAGATTCCACTACAGCCACAACCCCTGTTGATCGCATATGGGAACCAACTACTTGCACCTTGGTGGTTCTCATCGGTAGGCAGAACACTATGATGGAGGTGGCAACGGGTGTGGCACATCCTCCTAACGGCGTGCATCACAATAATAGGATCCCACCGGACCACACTAGGGTTAAGGTGCATACCGTGAAGCCCAAGTTCATGCAGTGGCGCATAGACTATCCAACTCCCGACGAACAACAGTTACTCGGGGAAGTAATGAACCAGTTCATCCTCTAGCACAAATAGGACACTGTATTGACTTCTTCTTCGCCGCCTGTTCAACATTTGGAGGGAGTTGAGGAGGGGGAGGTACTTTTATCGTCTCATGACCACCACTTGCCTGAGCTACCACATTCTTCCCCGCCTCCTAGCGAGCACGTGAGATGCCACACCCTATGTCACAGTCTTCCCTGCCTCCTACCGAGCACGTTCCTAAGATACCATAGCCTTCTCTGCCTTGTAAGGAGCAAGGGCCTGATACAGACCTGATACATGAACAACAAGGGCCTCCTGAAGAAGTGCATGCACAAGACGGTTGGGATAAGGAGCCAAAAATTCAAAAATTGCATCCAATCACCATAAGGCCAATTTTTAAGTTGATGAGAGACATCACGTCGATGGCCAAGTGGTATGCCCATGACCAGTTCAAGCCTGAGAACCAAGTTAAAAAAGTCCCAGCACGGGCATCTGAGGAGGCCGTCACCAGCAAACAACAACCGACAAAGAAGTATCCAAATGTTGATGCCATCAAATGGTCAAATGATTGCCCAAAAACATATGAAAGAGGCAAGCCCTTCCTACCAAACCGGGACATCTAGCGCCTACCACTTGGAATAAAAAGGTTCCATGATTGGAACTTGCATGTTATCCCAACGACCATAGATCTCATACAAGCACGCTTCACTGTCGGCACATTTGGAGGCCCAGATGGGAAAATTATCTTTGACTTTAATGACGCGCGAACATGCTTTCACCTCAGAGCAATAGAAACGAATCTAATTTGCACGTGGTGCCTGTAAGTCCTTGCCTTCTAGATGTGATATTATTGTAATCTTTGAATTTTGTTGATACTAAGTTACTAACCCACGCCTACCATTGTAGAATGCAAGTACACCTTTCAAAACAAATGCCAAGTGTGCGAGCTGGGTATGTAGACCCTCTATGTATAGCAACAACATGTTTTAATTATGCCAAGGACTGAAAATTGGATGGCAATGAGCTAGCTGCTAGAAAGACTGTTGAGGAGAAAGAGAGAATCCAGTACAAGGAAATACGTCAAGCGGCCCTTAAGGTTGCGGCATACATTGCCCTAGCTTTTAAAAATCTCCAAAATTGCTCTGTTATATGGCTATCATACAAGTTTGAGTAAGTTCAACTCTATACTTAAATCTTTGTTCGATATATTGTTCGATGCAAAAGAGCTTATCCGTTTATATGATTAAATTCATGCAACAACCACTGGATTTGTATAGGCGTCGATGTCGGCCATGGCATGGCGTGGGTCTTTGATTCGATAGATAAGGACCTGGCGACATACAAAGACTTCATATCGATTCTTAAGACGTATACATATCGATAATCCTCATTAGCTAATATGTTTGTATACATACTTGTAACGTTTAGTTTTGGATACTAACAAGTTGCATTTGTTAAATTCATTCGAACATGGCTTACAGGTTCTATGTTAATGAACATAAAGGGAGGCATAATCCAGAAAGAGGGCCTAGCCTATGTGTCAAAACACTATGTCCGGCAAGTGTAACTTACTTTAGTACTCCATTATGTTGGTGTCGAAAGCATTACTTAACATTTTTATATGCGAAACACACGGTGCCCTAAGCAGAAGCCTGGGAGTCTACACTGTGGATATTATGTATGCACTTTGATGAGTAACACCGATACCTATAGGAGACACACCTGTAGGGTAAGTTTGAACCTCTTCAACCTCTTTAATTGTGTTTATATATCCTTACTGTTTTTACATATGCTCACTTGTTTTATTATAGTGGCAAGAAGAGAAAGGAATGAGAGCTGACTCACACAAAGATGACAACCTCTTGGAGCTCATCGGTGACCTTTGCGCCTTCATATTGGACCAGATTATACACGTAAGAGGCAATTATCATGATCGAAAATCTGAGTTAGGAAGGCATCCTCAGTACCAACATCTTCGTGAGACGAAAAGACTAGCTCTAGGCGGTTGATAACAATGTGTATGGAATGTGATATTGGTCTTACCTTGTGGAACGGTTTGAAATTGTGGAACGGATTGGACCTATGAATTATGTCTATGTAACGATGAATTATATATGTTCTTGTGAATTGGACTTATAATGTTTATATAATATTCTTGTGCTTGTGGATACAATGTTTGAATTATATATGCGTATACATGTTCGGATCAGATTTGAATTTTTTGGCGAAAAAATGTACTGCAGGGGTGGTTCAATTTGAATTTCTTTTGCGGAAAAATATACTATAGGGGCAGTTCTAGATTGAACCGCCCCTATAAATGAAAATTATAGGGGCGGCTGGTGTTACAGCCGCCCCTAAAAATCATTTTTGTAGAGGCGACTGGTAACACCAGCCGCCCCTACAAATACATTTTTGGGTGGCTAGTGCCACCAGCCGCCTCTACAAATCGATTTGTAGGGACGGCTTGAGAATCGTCCCTACAAATCTTTGATTTGTAGAGACGGTATAGTAGGGGCGGCTGGCAAAACCGCCTCTACAAACCATCACCAGTCGTCCCTATAAATACTCATTGTAGTAGTGAAAGTTTATTTGATTAGAAGTTTAGAAAACACACGCAACGGTGTGATTATATCAACAACCACACAGCCATACACTCAATTATAATCAAGGATACAAATATATATACCACCTCTGTGTGGATGGGTGATATATATATATATATATATATATATATATATATATATATATATATATATATATATATATATATATATATATATATATATATATATATATATCACCCATCCACACAGAGGTGGTGGTTCTATGGTACCATAACAGTATGCGCTATATAGTTTTTTTCTGTTTGTTGATTTATTCCTACAGGTGATTTTTCGGTCCTTGATTGGGATATGAGATATGAGATAATTAGGGGACTTTGCAGAGGTTTGCATTATCTTCATGTTTAATGTCATATTGTTCACCTGGACCTTAAACCCCAAAACATACTGATGGATGCCACGATGTTGCCCAAAATAGCGGATTTTGGTTTGTCAAGGCTTTTGGGTGAACAAAAATCAAGAACTTTCACTTCAAACTTAGCTGGAACGCTGTAAGCTATGCCTCTTGCTAGAGCTGCATTTTTTTACTACTCTATTTTCTACAGCTGATTATGCAAAATCTTCTGCAGTGGATATATGGCACAAGAATACATAGACCAGGGAATTATCTCCTCTAAAGCAGATATATTCAGTTTGGGTGTCATAATCATAGAGATAATCACAGGTTGCAGGGACTATCCCAATATCAGCGAGAGAACTGAAACATCTCTCAGGCACTATACACATCAAGTAAGATTATTCAGTATTATTCCATACTGTAATTTTCTACCTTACTTATGGAAATTTCCTTTTATGATAAATTACTTATGCAAATGTTTAGGTGGTTGGAAGTTGGAGGAACAGACTTATATAGAGATAACACCCATGCATATGTCACTGGAAATGTGTATCCAACAAGTGCAACAATGCATCTCTATAGCTCTGAAGTGCCTGGAACCAGAGTCGAATAAAAGGCCTACTTCACTGGACATAGTTCAAAGTCCAAATGCAGTAGAACCAAAATGTACGTCTCCTGGAAATCCCCCCAGTGTCATTGAGAAGGTATGATCTCTCAATATGCACTGCACCTATCCACACCTAATTTCATAAGACTGTCCAAATTAATATGCATGTCTGAACAAAATAACCACTCATGCTCCATTTTTCTGATCTTAATTAGTGTCCTCTTGTAGTTGTAGTGCATTATCTATATTTGTTGTTCGAAACTAGCCTGCACAGCGACAAGTTATTCACTAATCTCCATACCGAGATGAACATGCAAGATCGATCACATATGACACCAGCGGCTTGATATTTGTTGACGAGGTTCAGTCAGGGCCCCCCGAGTGTCGATTGGCACCCTCCGTCTTGGGATTCCAGTTGGCTGGAGCACCCCTAAGTCACGAGTGTCATAAGCCAATTAGCTTGGCTTAACCTGTCTTTGAGTGCTGATAATAGGGTAGGTGAGGATATCTGGGGTTTATGCACTCGTCGATCATATTATTTTTCTATGACAAAAAAAATGTGACATATTTGACGTCTTAACTGCAATATCTTATTTGTACCCTTTACTAACATTGAAAATCTGACCACAATATATACTTCTCTAATGCTCAATACATCCACTGTTTGTCCAGGATAGGAGAAACCGAAATCTTCAGAGTCAAGTAAATGTGAACATAATCGAGATACCAAAGACCATCGGTGCCATTAACGGCCTGAATGAGTGCGCCAATTTGTTCCAGTGGGTTACATCGGCCATTTCATCTCCAAAACCTCAGCTGAATGAAACACAAAAGGAAAAACTTCATGGAGATGTAAGGTAGTTGCAGGGTGACCTTCAATGCCTTAGTGATACTCTACCAGCAATGTACAACCTCATTGATCGAGCAGAGTGGAGGATCCATGATCATTATGTGGCTGAGCTCCTTTCAAGACTCAAAGATGCAGTGTATGATGCAGAAGACATTCTAGATGAGTTCAGATGGTACGAGACAAAGCTTTCAGTAGAGGGCAATGCAATCTCAGTGGAACCAGTCATTCACTTCTTTCACAGTGTCACTCAAGGCAGCTTCAATAAGGTGACTGATATCCAGAAGAGGCTCAATCATCTTTCTGGACAGCTCGAGAAAATGGGCTTACTTCAAGCAGTTCCATGGTTTGACAAATCATTTAGGCCTCAGACCACCTCTTTCCCCACTGAGGCAAAGATTTTTGGCCGTGATGAGGAAAAGGATAAGCTAATCAGGTTGCTTGGTGTACCAACAAATAATACCGCGGGTCCTTCTGGACACAAGAGAAAAAGAACTGGAGTTTGTTCATCAGCAAGCAACCAAATTTGTGCTACCATTGATACTAATGAAGCAACAGTAACGAGTGTTCTAGTTTTGCCAATTGTTGGAATTGGGGGTGTTGGAAAAAACACCTTGGCTCAAGATATTTGCAACCATTCAAAAGTGAAACGGCACTTTCACCTAATAATTTGGATTTGTGTGTCAGATGATTTTGATGCCAAGAGATTAACTAAAGAAGCCATAGAACAATCTTCTGGGGAAGTGCCAAAAAATAATAATCTGAATTTTCTTCAGGGTGCTCTTGTAAATAGCCTGAACACGAGAAGATTCCTAATTGTCCTTGATGACATGTGGGATGAAAATGAGATGGATTGGAAGCGCTTCTGCGCACCTTTTAGAAATGTACTTAAGGGAAGCATGATGCTTGTCACCACTAGGTCTCCGAAGGTTGCTGATATAGTGCGTACAATTGATCCCTTTCCTTTAGAGGGTTTGAATGAAGATGTCTTTTGGGAATTCTTTAAACTCTGTGTGTTTGGATCTGATACATACAACAATTATCTTGAGTTGGAACCGATTGGTGAAAAAATACTCCCAAAGTTGAAAGGATCTCCTTTGGCTGCAAAAACCCTTGGACGGCTGTTAGGGATGAGCCTTGACCTAGCACATTGGGATAGGATTCTCAAGAGTCAGCTGTGGGAGCTTAGACAAGAGGAGACTGACATTTTGCCGGCTCTTCGTTTGAGCTACATGTATTACCATTCTATTTAAAGAGGTGCTTCTCGTTTTGTGCTGTGTACCCAAAAGATTACAATTTCAGAAAGAAAGATTTAGCTGAAATTTGGGTGGCAGAAGGCTTAGTAGAACATCAATACACTGGTGATCAGTACTTTGAAGAATTTGCACATCTGTCATTTTTTCAGAAATATCCACGATCCCACGAGAAATATGTAATGCATGATTTGATGCATGACATGGCACAACTGGTTTCAAAGGACGAGTGTTTTATAGTAAAAGACACTAAGGATCTTACGAAGATCCCTCAGAATGTCCGCCATCTGTTGGTGCTCAAGGGCGGAGATGTTCAGTGTTCTGACTTATTGAAGCATGACATGGCACAGCATAGAAATCTGCGCACCCTACTTTGCGGCCTGTCTTTGAAGAGTAAAACTGGTAATACTGTGATGGAGAAATGGTGTACTGAACTTTTGTGCATGCGTGTTATGGTCTATTCCTCTATCTCTAAGTGGGGGTTGCCAGATAGTATTAGCAATATGAAGCACCTTCGGTACCTTAAAATCCTGGACTCTTGCCCTTGCAAGAAACTTCCTGCATCATTCTGTCGCCTGTACAATATGCCTGTACAATATGCAGAAGTTTTATGCTGAGAAATGGGAGATTGATGACATTCCTAGCGGCATTGGTATCCTGATAAATCTGCAGAAATCTGAATTAGTGAAATGTCATTTTGATCATATACATTCATTTGGTATTCTTAAAGGTGCAACTGACGAAGGACAAAGAGGGCAATTCAAGATCAAAAACTATAATGGTGAATCTCTTCCAAGCAGGTTTCATCCACATAACTCAAAGCAGATTCACAGTTATGACAGAACTAATAGCACTTTGTTGTCCCTGACTGCTGTAGAAATTACAGATTGCAGAAACTTATCAAACCTCGAACGATTTCTACAACCAGCTTATGTGCCTAATATCAAGAAAATAAAAATTTCCAATTGCAGCAGCTTAGAATCGGTACCGAGAGGTTCGGAGATTTGCGTTTCCTTGAAGTACTGAGTGTTTCCTGTTGTCCAAAGATCAAATCACGACACCTGTTTGTTCCATCCCTAAAGAAGTTGTATCTGTAAGACTCTGGGAATCTCGGACACAAGATTGAGTGTAGTTCTCTCACCATCTTGCATTTATCAAATTGGCCTCTTGAATCCATTGAACTGCAAATGTGGAATCTCCCGTTACTGGAGGAGCTCAAGATCAGTTCTTGTCCCTGTCTGACAGTTATTAGAGATTCAGAACTCGTATCCTCTGACATTTTGCATGGTGAGGCCAGAAGCAGAGCCATTGATAACACTTTCTTGTCCCTGACTGATGTAGAAATTACAGATTGCATAAACTTATCAAGCCAGGAACAATTTCTACAAGCAGTTTATATGCCTATCATCATGAACATAGAAATTTCCAACTGCAGAAGCTTAGAATTGATACCAACTGATAGGTTTGGAGATTTGCGTTTCCTTGAAGTACTAAGGGTGTCCCAGTGTCCAGAGATCAAATCACGACGCCTCTTTGCCCCGTCACTAAAGGAGCTGTATCTGGAAAACTCCGGGAATCTCGGATACAACATTGACTGTAGTTCTCTCACCATCTTTCATTTATCAGACCACCCTCTTGAATCCATCGAACTGCTAATGTGGAATCTTCCGTTACTCGAGGAGCTCGAGATCAGTTTTTGTCCCTCTCTGACAATCATTAAAGATTCAGAACCTATATCCACTGACCTTGGCAGAATGGTAAAGTTCCCGTTTCTCACTCACCTAACCATTGTTGAGTACTGCTATAAGCTTCAAACTATCGCTGACCTAATATATCTCCCTGCCATTGAGAGTATTGTGATTTCGACCTGTGGCTTGCTGTCCCTGCCAACTAAAAGATTAGAAGGTTTTCCTCGCCTGAAGCATTTGGACATTTCATGGTGTCACCGGCTTGACTGGCAAAGCGGAATGTTGTTACCATCATCTCTCCAAAAGCTCAGGTTATGGAGTTATGGGGATTTCTCTGCCTGGTTTCCCAGTTGCCTGGAGAACCTCACCTCCCTCGAGTCACTGCAGATTTGTGACTGTGAATGCATAGTGTCCGTTCATGGCCACCTATGGAGTAGTAGTCTAAAATCACTTCAGAGATTGGAAATTAAGAATTTCCCAGAGCTTAAATCAGTTGGTGGACCAGACGCAATTGCACACATAAGAGATTTATTTATTGACAAGTGCCCAGAGTTGAAGGAAATTGACCAACCACTGAGGAGAGGTTCATTTTTTTAGATTCACTACCGGACAGAGCATCTTTGTCGAGGGCATGTCCCTTTGCCGAGGGCAAATAATCGGGCACTCGGCAAAGAGTCTTTGCCGAGGGCCTGGCCCTCGGCAAGAACAGCCCTCGGCAAAGACAAGCACACGGCAACAATAATTATTTGCCGAGGGCTAAACCCTCGGCAAAGGGCCGGCCCTCGGCAACACCGCCTGACACGATGTCCGTCTTCTACCGTCAATCTTTGCCGAGGGCATCACCGTTAGGCCCTCGGCAAAGACTTTTTAACCGTTTTTGCAATTTTTTTTTTAAAATCCTTTGCCGAGCGCCCTGTGACCTGGCGCTCGACAAAGACAGTCTTTGCCGAGTGTCAAGATTGGCACTCGGCAAATTAAAAAAAAAATTTGTTTTTTTCTCCCCATTTTTTCCTGGGCCTTGCTACAGTAATTGAAACTCCATTTCAAAATTTGGGACAATTTTGAGTTTTTTTACTATATTTCCTTAATTATTTTTGTTTCGTTGAATTTTTTCGACTATTTCAAATTTGAATTGCATGTACATGAAATAATGGAATTTGTTCATTCAAAAAATGGTATTCATGATGTTTGGCGTATGTTGAGGC
The DNA here is from genome assembly GCF_019320115.1 of Miscanthus floridulus. Classification (NCBI taxonomy): domain Eukaryota; kingdom Viridiplantae; phylum Streptophyta; class Magnoliopsida; order Poales; family Poaceae; genus Miscanthus; species Miscanthus floridulus. The sequence continues at coordinate 12,193,054 of NC_089582.1, read as the reverse complement.
CGTATCCAGGAACTCGCATGAAATTACGAGCATCTTGTTGTCGTAACATGGCGATGTACTTGCGGTAAAAGTGTATTTAAATTATATAAAATCCAAACGAAGTCTGAAAATCACGAAACTTGTCGAGGTGTCTTGTTATCGCATGTGGGGGCCGTGGTAAAAAATTAAGAAAGTTTGAAGCAAGTTGTGACGTCGGATGCCTAAAAGCCAAACATCTCCACATGTGATCACAAGGAGAGGGAGAAGGAGAGGAGCAAGAGGAAGAAAGAGAAGGGGGAGGAGGAAGAAAGAGAAGGGGGAGGAGGAAGAGGAAGAAAGAGAAAGGGGAGGAGGAAGAAGAGGAAGGTGCCGACCCGACCGCCCATCGATCCTCGCTTCGTTCCGACCGCCAGTTGATCCTCGCGCTGCTGCGGTCATCCCCGCCGTCGTCGTCGGCCCTCGCTCTTGTCGTTCTTGCCGCCAAGGTAAGCCCTACCCTTGTAGGGTTAGTAGTAGTAGTAGTTAGTAGTTAGTAGTAGTTAGTTGTAGTGTTAGTAGTAGTAGTTAGTAGTGTTAGTTGTAGGGTTAGTAGTAGTAGTAGTTAGTAAATAGTAGTAGTTAGTAAGTAGTAGTGGTTAGTAGTATTAGTTAGTAGTGTTAGTTGTAGGGTTAGTAGTAGTAGTAGTAGTTAGTAAATAGTAGTAGTTAGTAAGTAGTAGTGGTTAGTAGTAGTAGTTGTTAATAGTTAAGTAGTTCTTAGTATTAGTACTGTTAGTAGTTAAGTAGTTGTTAGTAGTAGTTTTAGTAGTAGTTGTAGGGTTAGTAGTAATTGTTGTTGTACTACTTCAATACTTTCATCTGAATGGAAAGAGAACTAAAATACATGGCTCCTCTTGATATATTGGTGGTTGTTGGCCTTCGTGCCCATGTTTGGTATATATGTGGTTGTTGGCCTTTGTGCCATGTTTTTTGCAGGTTTTGGGAACCTCCCCGTGCAGGGGAGGTGCTGCCGAAATTTTGAGTCGACACTAACCATTTTTGCCCTTTTTTGCAGGAGGACCTGTGGGAGGGACTCGGTGACCCCGATCGTCTTCGTCGGTGCTGTGGGTCTTCCTGCACCGCGTCGACTCGCTACTGCACCGACTCTCCACCGCCCCGCTACCCTGACCTCACCGGCACCCTAGGTATAACCCCTCTATCCATATGTGGTCTTTGGTCGCGTAACCTAGTTAGGTGTCTCCTGTCCGAAAGAGATACGGTTGGAGGTATACAGATCTTTGTATATCTGCGACCGTATCTGTTTCGGATTGTCCACGTTTTTTGGATAGCCCGCGGATGCGTAGATAAGTTAGTTTCCATGGTCCGCTCCGGTCCGAGATGGTGTTTCGGCATCACCCCTGTTGTTCTCCTGATACACACTCTCCCTTGCAGGACGTGCATCGGGAGAACAGCAGGGAGGTGCTGCCAAAATTCTATCTCGGATAGGGAGCGGAGCATGGAAACTAACCTCATCTACGCATCCGCGGGTGGGATTAGGACCTATCCTCACCTATTAGAGAGTAGGAGCACCGCGTAGATGCAATTGATGGTTACATTACTATGTTCTGTATATGTGGAAGGATGGAAGACCGTCAGTGGATGTACACGGGCCGGAGAAGCAGGAGTGACTTTGACATTGAGTGGGTGAATGGGACAGATGCTTTCTTGGAACATGCATGGAGCTCGGGTGTAGCTAAAGGACATTCTAAACTTTGGTGTCCCTGTAGCAAATGTGACAACAACAGAAGGGTAGACAAGGTGACCATGGGTAAACATCTTGTGTACAATGGTTATACGGCTGTCTACCACCGGTGGATCCACCATGGTGAAGCAGATCGTATAAGAGCGGAGGTGGTGAGACCACGCCTCGAGGCTTTTGATGATGATGCCGGAGTAGCAGACATGCTAGATGACACTCACCAAGCTCACTTCGTAGAAGGACGTGAGAAGGAGGAGATGGAGGAAGCCGCTAAGGCCTTCTATGAAATGTTGGACTCGGCACAGAAACCCCTTCATGAGAGTACAACAGTTTCTCAGCTGGATGCCATTGGACGTGTTATGGGGTTGAAGGCCGAGTTAAATCTGAGTCGCGAAGGCTTTGATAAGATGTTGGCCGTGTTTGGCAGCATGCTATCGGAGAAGCACATTCTGCCGAAGAACTTGCACAAGTCACAGAAACTACTTCATATGCTTAAGATGCCATATGACAAGATACATGTTTGTCCGAAGGGGTGCATCTTATTTAGGAAAGATCACAAGGATGCAAAGTACTGTCCGAAGTGTAAATCCTCAAGGTACCTGGAGGTAGACTCTGGAGATGGCCAGAAGAGGCAGCTTACGATCCCCGCGAAAGTCCTACGGCACCTTCCGTTTGTGCCGAGGATCCAACGGCTTTTCATGACCGAGGAATCCACGAAACAGATGACATGGCATAAAGAAGGTGTACGGGACAAGCCATGGACGATGGTGCATCCGTCCGATGCCGAAGCATGGACGTACTTTAATGACAAACATCCTGACAAAGCTGCTGAGGCTCGTAATGTACGTGTCGCGCTGGCAACAGATGGGTTCAATCCTTATGGACAGTTGTCTGCCCCATACACATGTTGGCCCGTGTTTGTTATCCCCTTGAATCTCCCCCCCGGCATCTCCTTTCAACGGCATAACGTCTTCTTGTCGTTGATAATTCCTGGACACCCAGGGAGTAATATGGGTGTGTATATGGAGCCTATGATTGATGAATTGATCGATGCTTGGGAGAAGGGGGTATGGACATACGACCGAGCTACAAAATCATCCTTCAAGATGCATGTTTGGTACCACTACTCCCTGCATGACTTCCTGGCGTATGGGATATTCGCTGCCTGGTGTGTCCACGGGAAATTCCCGTGCCCAATATGCAAGGAAGCTGTGAGGTTCATTTGGTTGAAGAAAGGTGGCAAGTATTCGTCGTTCGACAGGCATCGTCAATTCCTCCCTTCTAACCATCCATTCAGACAAGACATCAAGAACTTTACGAAAGGTGTTGCAGTGATAGACCCTAAACCGCGCATGAAGAGTGGTGCTGAGGTGCGTGCTCAGATAGATGCTCTCGTGCCTAATGAAGGAGGTGGTTTTGTGGGATATGGTGAGGAACATATGTGGACTCATAAGTCTGGCTTGACGAGGCTCCCCTATTTTGATGACCTTCTTCTGCCACATAACATTGATGTAATGCACACCGAAAAGAATATCGCCGAGGCACTTTGGGGAACTCTCATGAACACTGACAAGTCTAAGGACAACGTTAAGGCTAGAGTGGACCTAGCGACGTTGTGTGATAGACCGAAGCAAGAGATGCGGCCTCCTAGTGGCCGAAATAAACAATGGAAAAGACCTAAGGTCGATTTCGTCTTGGAACCCAATCAAAGGAGGGAAGTACTAAAATGGATCAAGACGTTAATGTTCCTAGATGGATATGCAGCGAATCTGAGCAGGGGAGTGAACTTAGGCACTTTATGAGTGAACGGGATGAAGAGTCATGACTACCACATATGGATTGAGCGGCTTCTTCCGGCGATGGTCCGAGGCTATGTCCCTGACCATGTCTGGCAAGTGCTGGCAGAGTTGAGCTTTTTCTTCCGTCAGCTTTGTGCCAAGGAGATATCTTGGACCGTCGCTCAGGACTTGGAAAAAGGGGCACCTGTGTTGCTCTATAAGCTGGAGAAGATCTTTCCACCCGGCTTCTTCTTGCCCATGCAGCATCTGATTGTGCACCTCCCGTTCGAGGCACGTTTGGGGGGGCCCGTGCAAGCCCGGTGGTGCTATCCAATCGAAAGATGTCTAAAGACTCTTTGCAAGAAATGTACAAATAAAGCCAGAATTGAGGCTTCCATTGCAGAGGCAAGTCTAAGGGAGGAGGTGGCAAACTTCACAACACTATACTACAAGCCGAAACTTCCTAGCAATCATAATCCACTCCCTTGTTACAATGTTGGTGAAAATGAATGGACCCACAGCCTGTTCCAAGGCCAACTCGGCAGCGCAAGTGGATCGACCAATAAGATATTGGGAAATGAAGAGTGGTGAAGTGTCATGCTATATGTGTTGACCAACCTTCCCAAGGTGCAGCCATTCGTCGAGTAAGTTCTCAACGAACTTGTTTCAATACGCCCTGAATATTCTTCATGCAACCCCACTGATTCTCGTTCGGACAGGGAATTTGTTCGTGAGTCCTAGCATCAATCAAGGGATCCTACCTCACAGGAACATGACACCCTTCTTTCTTGGGGTGCGGGTGCGGGGAGGCCTGATTTCATTTCTTGGTTCAAACAAAAGGTAATGTCCAATTTAGCTCCCACGTTCCATATTCCAAGTTTCTCGTTCGTTCGATTAATATAACGACCTATCATGCTTGAGCTTGCAGGCCCAGACTGACTCGTCCATGAGTGAGGAGTTGAGACAGGTTGCAGGCGGCTATGACGTTAGGGTGCAGTCATTTACCGGTTATGACGTGAACGGATATCGCTTCCACACAACAAGATATGAGCAGACAGTTCTGCTACCCCGACTGTCTACCAGCGAGGTCCCGCGAGCCTCCCTCAGCCTCCGCTTCCCCACAACCGGGCACTGATTCGCCCTATGGCAAAGAGGTAAGTAACTATAGATGTTATCACAACTACTTCATATGGTAATGTTGGAAATCAAAAGAGGAACTGATAAATTTTCTTAATCACTTGTGCAGGGCCTGGTTGGTTTTGTCGGGTACTTCTACACACTCCCCCGCGAGCATCCTTGGTGTTTTGTGCAGGAAATGGTACCCCGGCCTTGTGAACGTGTCCGAGGACATGCGGGAGCCGGCCTACACGTGGGACAGGTACCAGTTGGCCCCTGACGACATGTACCGCAACAAGCAGGAGCGGGTACTGGCAGAGTTTTGGGTAAGTCTCTCTCGCACAACATTTTCATTGGGCAAGTCTTTTATTGAAATAATGAATGGATACATCGGTTTTGTATGCAGATGTATTTCAAGCCGGAAGGACTTGAGGCCCGGGAGGATCAAGTGGCTGCCGCCGCCTGTAGGAAGTATGTCACCGACATGCACCACGAGGCGCGTGTGCAGGCCCACAGAGACTACTACGCCGTGGTGTTGAAGCAGTCCATCAGCAAGCCTGATGCAAGACAGGTGGAGCTGTCCCGGGCCCAGTACCTTGAGGTAGACGAAAAACATTAATAATGATTCGTTTTGAGATTAAGTCGGTTTAATTTTATCTTTTTCTATGTCAAATAATTGATGACTTGTAGGTGGTTCCCTGGTGATGCCGATCCCACTCCTTGTGCTGGGAGATGATCGTGGACAGGTGGTTGTCCAACGACTTTGCTGAGAACCACGCGAGGCAGCGGGACCAGCGTCTGCTGAGGCGAGGTGCTACTCACCATCAAGGCAGCCGCAGCCTCCCGGCCTACAAACAAGCATATATAAGTGATTTCTTTTATCTTATTTGACGCTGAGTTCTGCCTTATTTCTCACCATCTTGCCGTCTTACTCGCAGGAGGCTGCACACCCGGGCGTGGAGGTCTTGGAGTTCTCTGCGTGGGCTATGTCCCACATGGGCAGGGCGTCTTCCTCTGTCTCCTTCGACCCGTCTGCCCCACGCGAGGTGTACTCCGACCCGACCGTGCACACTAAGGTCCAAGAGTACACCTCAAAGGTGAGGGAGGTCCATGGGGAAGATTACGATGTGCGCACTGAGCCCATTGATGCAGAGACCATCATGAGGCTAGGAGGAGGCAAGAAGCATGGGCGGCTGTGGATTGCAGACGGTGCCATCGACTCCACCACTGTTCCCTCTCTCGACGTGCTCCGAGCACGGAGCACGAGCTCCAGCCAGCTCATACGCCCACGGCCTAGTCCGTCACTGCAGCGGGTCGACGCTCTCGAGGTACGTCCTGTTTTACTCGTCGTACGTTCATCTTTGCACACCTAAGTTACATTTGCATTACTGAAACATTGAAGTTTGTATTGCAGGCCGAGCTGCAGGCCCAGAAGCTCATGGTCGAGGCTCAGAGCGTGCAACTGTAGGCCCAGAGGGAAGCGTTCGCGGCCCAGGAGAGGAGGATGCAAGAAATGGAGGCCTTCATGCGGAGTGTCCAGCAAGGGAGTGTACCTTTGCCGTTGGCAGCACCTCCACCGCCTACTCCTACAGCCACTCCTGTAAGTATGAAAATTCACTCTTACTAGATGCTTCCTTGACATACAACCATGGTTGACATACAAACTTACTAGATGCTTGACATAGAAACTTACTAGATGCTTGACATAGAAACTTACTACATGCTTGCACTAGCTATGACATACACCAATGCTTCACATAGAAACTTACTAGATGAATCTCACACATGCAATCTCTTATCCTTTTTGCAGCTTCCGTCGGCGGGTTCGAATAACCCCGCTAATGCGTCACCGAATGAACCATCGTGTCATAGGCCGCTTTTTTGAGGAGTTGTGCTTCGTCATGTGCTTGGACTTGAGCTTCACTTGTGGTTGTGACTTGTGCTTTGACTTGATGGACTGTGTTTGTGAATTTATGACTTGTGGTTGTGATATTTGACTTGTGGTTGCGATATGTTGTTATTTGAGTTGTGGTTGTGATATAATGTGTGAAAATGGTTTCGTTGTGATATATATGTGATTATTGTGATGTTTGTGATATATATGTGACATGTGATATATATTTGAACTGTTTGTGTCAGTGGAATGCAAAAAACAAAAAAAAATTGCAGTTTCGGTTGATTTGCCGAGTGCAATGGTCATGACACTCGGCAAAGCTGGGAAACTTTGCCGAGTGCCAGGACATTGCACTCGGCAAAGATTTTTTTTTTAAAAAGCAAAAAATCTTTGCCGAGTGCCAAGCTGGGGAGGCACTCGGCAAAGAGTTTTTTAAAAAAAATAAAAAATGTCTTTGCCGAGTGCCTTGCCGCCGTGGCACTCGGCAAAGAGTTTTTGAAAAAAAATAAAAAATGTCTTTGCCGAGTGCCCAAATTGTCGGCACTCGGCAAAGACGCCGTCAACGGAGGCAGCGCCGTTGACGGCTGCTTTTCTTTGTCGAGCGCCGCCGTTGGCCCTCGGAAAATGCTTTGCCGAGTGCCCGACAACTGGCCCTCGGCAAAGAGCCTCTTTGCCGTTAAATTTTTTTCCGAGGGCTTTTTGCCGAGGGCGGCGCTCGGCAAAGCCTTTGCCGAGGGCTTTTAGGCCTTTGCCGAGTGCCCTGGGTCCTCGGCAAAGATGCTCTGTCCGGTAGTGATTGCTTGCATGAGAAAGTGGGCTCACGCTCTCTTTCTATGGTACGTATGTCACTTGTTTGCAGTACAAACTATGGTTACAGTTATAGAACTATGTTAGGACACTTGAGTGTTTCTATATGTCATGTTTTCATGAGTTAGATCATATTTATGTCTTAGCCAGTTATTTGTTACTCTTAAGCTGCTAATTGTTTCTGAAAGCATAGCAGTCCCACTATAGATTTTTTCCTCGATCGTGCCTTGGCACGTTTTTCAAGTCCCACTACAGATTGAAGTTACACTATTGCTTTCTGGGTAACTTGTTGGGTTAGGTTCATGAGTGTGTGCACATTTTCCGTTATAGAATAGTCTTTTTTTTTAAAACTCATATAGTGTTGCCTTCTTGATGTCAGTAGGTGGAAATGAGAGACGGTTGAGATGGAGGAAATATGTGCAGTGTAGGGCTCCAGGACCCAACGAGAACAAACGAAACATATCACTTGTCCCTGAATGGCTGAATCCGGTTCTTATGCTCTTAAGGTTGTGTTTTCTTCCCATCGCTGCAAGATGACACGAAAAACCATTCAGATAGATTGTGTTTTTGTCATATATATGCCTAGCGTGTTCTTCCTATCTTTTTGCAATTCCTGTTTGCCGTGCGAAATGAGTGTGTGGCAGAACGCAAACATAATTGTACCCTCGGTTAAGGTCCCTTTTTATGTGAATAATGTGACTTAATGCACTATATATTACAATCATATTCGTACGACCACAAAATGAGAGCTTCACACGCTCCATTATTATTATTTTTGGTGTGATTGGTTTACTAAATCGTGACTGTCTAGTGGTAGCACCAATTGAAGAAAAGCATGTCCAACATCGATTGAGCCGTTGAGATGGTTTGGCCATGTCCGAAGGAGACCTTCAGAGGCACCAGTACATTGTGGAGTCATAAGTCGAGATATCAATGTGAGGAGAGGCAAAGAAAGACCGAAGCTGACATGGGAGAAGCAATATAAAGAGATTTGAAAGGTTGAGATATACCTAGAGATCTTTATTTGGATAGAAGTGTGACTAGGGGCTCATGTTGGATTTCAACTCTAGTCTACCCCAACTTGCTTAGGACTAAAAGACTTTGCCGTTATTATTGTTGAGTGGTTTACTAAATATTTACTGGAGAGGGGCCAGAACCAGAGTAGCCTAGCCTCTGCACCTCCTAGGTGAGACGGCACCACGGGCATTTCAGATTGGGATGCCTATTTTAGGGGCTCGTCCGATGAGGGAGGCTTTTACCTGTGTACCCTTAAAAAAGATGCCACACTTCTACGTACCCCTCAAAAGTTGGTCGTCACCTACGTGCCATCGCTCGAACTTTTCTTTTCCCTCATGCCATTCCGTCAGCATTTGCTCCTAACGGTGGGTAACGGCTCTGGAGAATGACTCAATTGCCCTTGGGCTTGTATGGGTGTCTGAACTTTTTCGTTTCCCCTGTGCCATTGCCAGGCCAATTTTCATTTCCTCTGTGCCATTACTGTTCATCGAAGCCAGGCCAAACTATACTGATACTGTTGACACGTTTGGTGTGGCTGGCCTCCACCTCGATCGATCGATCGTATTCGTCCGCACGCACGCGCACGGGTCGGCGGGAGACGCCGCATCGGGATCTATAGTTTGATTAATTATTTTTCTAGATATATGTACGGCATGGAGTACATACGTACTAATAATGTAGATTATACGGCCGGGAGTAATATTCTTACGACGTATAGTTTGAGACGGAGGAAGTATGTATCCTGTTGAGTTGCCTGCCTCCATCAGCGATGCAAAGACCGTACTCGATCCGAACAGTTGTCTCGTGGCAGATTTTACATATATATATATATATATATATATATATATATATATATATATATATATATATATATATATATATATCTCCGCGTGCACGCCAGGGGGAGCGTCGACAGCGACGCCACGTAGTCCTCCAGCGCCTTGTCGGGGTCGGCCGTGATGGCGGCGCGGTCCAGGTCCGGGACGATGATGTGGTCGTCCAGGTTCACCGTCGTGCAGACCCACCGCGGCTCTGCCCCGTCCATCACCTGCATGTTCCAACGTGCATGTAAGTATTAGTTTTAATTCTAAAGTAACACCAACTTGTATATTGCAAAAGAAAAAAAAAGGAAGAAAAACGTATATACTCGGATGCTGTAGAAGCGGGGGTGGTGCGCGAGGGTGACAGCCTGTGGGAGCTAGCCAGCTAGTAGTAGCACACAAACCGCCATGACAGCCTGTGGGCAGCCGCTGTACAGGATGCCGCAGTACTTGCCGTACCGCAGGAACGGGAGGCTTTTACCTGTGTACCCATACGCCAGTAAAACAGCTAGCATGCATGTCGTGCACTGTTGCACTTTGCACTGTCGAAATTAATTGAACATGTAAACAGACGAATCGACCTCGCAAAAAAAAGCATACACCGTACCAGTGCACCAACAGTATACAGGTTAATAAACAACAGTAGTACGTTCAATCAAAGTACTGTGCTCAGTAGTACGTGTACGTGCATGCATGGCCCCTGCAGTTCATTTCTTGAAAATATGTGTACGTGCGTCGGGCAATGATCCAGCGCCTATCCCCTCCAGTAGTCCTCATTGCAATGGCCCCTCCAGCGCACGTTCAATCAAAGGACCGACATGCTTGAAAATATGGCCCCTCCAGCGCTGGTGAGCTATTTTTGAAAATTTCACATATCTGATGTGTATTTGTAATTTCCATGGTTATCAAGTGTATTTTATTATGTACTCCTACAAATAAAAATATATTATTGAAAGAAAAAGAATACAAAAAAATTTGTGGCCTGCGCCGGAAAAACAAGCCCTGCCCGTCGTAAAAACGAAACCCAAAACGGCGTGCGCTGGCCCCAACTCCGTCCGCTGGCCCACAGGTCACAGGGCCCCCCGACCAAACCACCCGAGCCGGCGCCAGCCTAGCCCACGCTGTTGGCCTCCTCTCCCAGTCGCTGCAATGATCCAGGGGCAAGGATGGTATTTTTCTAGTCCGGTCCCACATGTCAGAGCCGCCAAACGGTCAACACATAACAGAATGCCGACGGAATGGCATGAGGGAAAAGAAAAGTTCGAGCGAGGGCATATAGGTGACGACCAACTTTTGAGGGGTACGCAGAAGTGTGGCATCTTTTTTAAGGGTACACAGGTAAAAGCCTCCCGATGAGGAGAACGTTTTTTACGAGAGAGAACACACAGGTTGTGCCCAATTTCCTTCAAGATGCGAGCTTTCAAATTAAGCACATGCCTAGATTTGTCCTGTCTGTTGTCCATACCAGATCGGGGAAAGTCTATGCAGAAGAAGGGCTACACATCAATTGCGCTTGAGAGCTTCTTTTTCCTCAATAGAACTATGTAATTAATGCATTTTTTCCCTTTTATCCGTCTAATAAAAAATCAGCAAAGCTTGTCTTTCTAAAAAATCAATTGCGCTTGAGCCAACCTCCCAAAATGGGCATTTGGGAGGAGTGCGTTGATAGATGAATAAATTTCATCCGCGGTTATTTAACTTGAACGACATTTCTTATATAGATTTCCATGATCTCAAAATACAACTTTTTGACCTCTAAAATAGCTAGCTATGCTATAAGGTGGAAATCATCATATTTTGCACTAAATTGCCCGTGTGGCATGGTAACTATGCGATGACATGGAGCGGACATGTAGGGCCAACAAGTAAATTTTCATCGAGATATTAGTATTCTCAAAATATATTTTTAGCACGGTAAACATTCTAATTGTTCAGCATAGTATTCTCAAAATAAATTTTAAGCACGTTAAACATTCTAATTGTTCAGCATAATGTTCGAATCTGTAGAAGCTGCGTGGCATACCGACTATTTGATGACATGGGTCCAACATGAGTTTCATGTGTTAGTTTCATATCTTCTCTCTTTATCCACTCTCTCCTCACTCTATTTTCACCCTTTTCTATAACAATAATGATACCTCCATCTCCACAGGCGACCCGTCCACCACCCATAGTTATTAAAATGTGCGCAGGCACTAGCGTCCGGACATCCGACGCCAACAGCACGTCTGGACGCAGTTCCTAGTCCTTGCCAACCGAACCATGGCCCAGTTCCCAGTCCTAGGCCCACCAATGATAGCATATCTCGGCATCCCACGTATAACAGAAAAAAGTGAACCGAAGCGCTACCTGCCCGCGTAATGGAAGGGGAGAGCGTGCGCTCGCGTCCGCGCCGCCATCCCCCGGCGCGCTCCCTCCGCAAACTGAGAATGATACAAGGCAGCAGAAGGTGAGGAGACGCCAAGGCGAGGCAGCAGAAGGCAAGGAGGAAGATACAACATCCGATGTACTTTTAAAACATCCAAGTACAATAATTACAACATACAAAAGAAGACAGATGAAACACTTGAAACATGTGTCTGAAACACTTGCAAAAACACGTGAAAAACACTTAAAAACCATTGCAAACATACGCAACATCTAGATAAAACACTTGCAACATATGTGTGAAACATATATAATATCCAGATAAACACACATGCAAGGTCTAAAAAGACAGATGAAACATTGAGAACAGACGCTTGCAACATATTGTACAAACCATTGCAACATATCGAATATCCGATCTACTTTTGCAACATCCGTATGAAATAATTGGAACATACATCTGAAACATCTAAAACATACATTTGCAACACACGTTTTTTCAGCGCAACATGGCGCAGATGACGCGGCGAAATAACATGATGGAGGCGGCCACGACAGCAGATGGCGGTACCTGCCGAGGTGGACGCGGCCGCGACAGTTAGATGGAGGCGGCCCATCGTGGTGGAGTTAGCCGACAGGCCTACCTAGGCGTTTCGGCTCGGGGACGGCGGTTGAAAGCTCTAGTTTGGTTTTGGTGAATTGATGAAACCCTAAGTGCTAACCTAGTTTATTAAGTGATCATGAGATAGGTAACACACTTCAAGTAGAGAAGCTAATGAAGATCATAACATGACAATGGTGATGGCATGACGATGATCAAGGGCTTAAACTTAAAATGAAGAAAGAGAAAAACAAAAAGCTCAAGGCAAAGGTATTATTTGTAGGAGCTATTTTGTTTTGGTGATCAAGACACTTAGAGAGTGTGATCACATTTAGGTTTGATAGCCGTACTATTAAGAGGAGTGAAACTCGTATCGAGATGCGGTTATCAAAGTGCCACTAGATGCTCTAACTCATTGCATATGCATTTAGGATCTAGTGGAGTGCTAACACCCTTGAAAACATTTGTGAAAATATGCTAACACATGTGCACAAGGTGAAACATTTGGTGGTTGGCACATTGGAGCAAGGGTGAAGAAGTTAGAAGTGAAAACGAGTTGGTCGCGAAGACGATGGCGTCGGTCAACTGACCGGACGCTGGGTCTGAAAGCACCTGACGCTGGCAGCGTGCGTCCGGTCGAACTGGTCGGTCGGCATAGTACCTAGGGTATTGCACCGGATGCTGGTCTGTGTCCGGTCGAGGTGGACCGGACGCGTTCGGTCAAAGAAATATGCCTTGGGGAGCTTACTGGAAACGACCGGACGCTGGGGCTTCAACGTCCGGTCAGTTTTGCTGGTGCGTCCGGTCAGCTTCGTAGCCGTTGACATCTGACGAACAGTGTTTGAAGCTGGTGACGCGTGGCGTCCATCGGGCGACCGGACGCTGAGGAGCTGCGTCCGGTCAGTTGGACCGGTGTGTCCGGTCAGTTGGACCGGAGCGTCCGGTCGGCCTGTGTTATGCCCAGTGAAGGGGCATAACGGCTCTATTCCGTGGGGGCTTCTATTTAAGCCCCATGGCCGGCTGTAGCTCACATCTTTGGCCATTTTTATTAACATAGCAACCTTGTGAGCTAAGCCAAAGTCCTCCCACTCATCTCCATCATTGATTCATCATCATAGTGAGATTGGGAGTGATCCAAGTGCATTGCTTGAGTGATTGCATCTAGAGGCACTTGGTGTTCGTGTTTCGCTACGGATTTCGCTTATTACTTTTGGTGGTTGCCGCCACCTAGACGGCTTGGAGCAGCGAGGATCGTTGAGCGGAGGGTGGTGATTGTCTCCGGCTCCCGATCATGGTGATTGTGAGGGGTTCTTGACCTTTCCCCAGCGGAGAGCCAAAAGGTACTCTAGTGGATTGCTCGTGGCTTGTGTGATCCTCATCTTGTGTTGGTTGTGCGGCACCCTATTGAAGGTTTGACGTGTGAAGCCAATTAGCGCGTGAACCTCCAAGTGAGTGAATCGCCACAACGAGGACTAGCTTGCCGGCAAGCAAGTGAACCTCGGTAAAAATCATTGTTTTCATCCTTTGATTCCGAGGTGATTGGTCTTCATTGTTATTCATCCTTGTGATTGATTGGTTCACTCCACGACACGGCGGTATAACTATCTTGATCACTCTCTTTACTTTACCGCAAGCTAGTTGACAAGCTCTTTAGTGTAGCTAGTTGTGAGAGCTTGCTTGCTTGGTTGGTGTGGCTCTTTAGTTAGACTTTGAGAGCACACTAACATAGGGTAGTGTTATTGCTATTGTGTGAATCGACACTTTCTAAACTAGAATTGTGGTAGGTGGCTTGCATTTTGAGTAGGCTAGCGCAACACTTGCTTTGCCTCATAATTGTCTAACCTTTTGTTAAGTGTTGTTGTAGAAATTTTATTAGGCTATTCACCCCCCCTCTAGCCATTAGGACCTTTCAAGTGGTATCGGAGCCAAGGTCACCGTTATTTGAGGCTTAACAACATTCGGTGTTAAAATGGCTCAAATCAACAACACCAAGAAGCCACCCCAATTTGATGGCTCCAACTATCCCTATTGGAAGGCCAAGATGACAACTTATATCAAGTCAATCAATAGGAAGGTTTGGAAGGTGGTAGAAACAAAAACTGAGATTGAAGATCCAGAGAATCCCACCGTGGCCGAAGAAGTACTTCTCCAAAACAATGACATTGCTCTAAGTGCTATTCATGATGCAATTGATGAAAGAACATTTGAGCAAATCAAGAATATTGAGATGGCTCATGAAGCTTGGAAGAAATTGGAAGAATCGTTTGAGGGCACTCAAGCCATGAAGGGTGCAAAGGCATACATTCTCAAAGAGAAGTTTGCAAGCTTCAAGATGAAAGAAGATGAGAGTGTGCCGGACATGTTCCATCGGATGGAAGTGATTGTAAATGATCTCAAGTCACTTGGTGAGAAGATAGAGGACAAGGACTTCTCCAATAAGTTCTTGAGATGTTTGCCCGCAAGATTTGGCATGTTGGTCACCTTACTAGTGAGGACCGGTTTGAACACAATGACACCAAACCAAATCTTGGGAGATATCATGACCGATGATGCTTATAGAGATGATGATGAGAAGGAAGAAAAGAGGGAGAAGAAAGATGACAAGAAGAAGAGCTTGGCATTCAAACCCACATCATCCAAGGGCAAAGAAAAGCAAGAAACTTTAAGTGAAGAAGATGAATCTTGGGATGATGATGATGATGAGAAGATGACTCTATTTGTTAAGAGATTTGGCAAGTTCATGGTGAAGAAGGGCTATCGTGCAAGAAGAAAGAAATCTTCATTCAAGAACAAAGAAGAGTCAAGAAGGTGCTTCAAGTGTGGAAGCAAAGATCATCTTGTTGCTCAATGCCCATACAATAGCGACAATGATGATGACAACAAGAAGAACAAGAAGAAGGACAAGAAGAAAAAGAAAGAGAAGAAGGACAAGATGGCATTCAAGAAGAAGAAGGGTGGTTCATATGTAGTCACTTGGGATAGTGATGCTTCCTCAAGTGATGATGATGATGATAGTGATGATCACAAGACCACCAAGAAGAAGGTTCTTGCAAGCATTGCCATCAATGAGAAGCCTTCTCTCTTCGAATCTTCATCATGCTTCATGGCTAAGGCCACTAAGGTACAATCTTGCAATGATGAAAGTGATGAAGAACATGATGATGATAATGAACATAAAAATGAAAATGATAGTGATAGCGATGATGATGAACCTACTAAGGATGAATTATTTGACATGCTAGAAGATGCTAGAGAACACTTTGATATGAAGAGAAGGGAATGCAAAAGCTTGCGTAAGGAACTAAAAGCCCTTAAGCAAGACTTTGATGAGCTCAATGCATCTCATGGGAGGCTAGAGGAAGCCAATGAGAAGCTTGGCAAAGCTCACAAAAAGCTTGAAAAGGCTCACTCCTCTTTGCTTGATGAGCAAAATAAAAAGCATGTTGAAACTTGCAATGTAGGTTTAACTTGTGATATAATTGATGAACCGCTATCTATGCCTATCATTGTTGCTCCTACTAACCCTTCTTGTAGCACTTCCACTTCTACCTCATCTAGTAGTGATGGTCTCACTTGTGATGCCTCACTAGTGGTTGGGAATAAGAACCTCAAGAAGGAGGTCACTAAGCTCACTCACAACCTAGCTAAGGCTTATGGTGGTGAGGACCGCTTGCTTATGTGCTTGGGTAGCCAAAGAGCTTCTCTCTACAAAGAGGGATTGGGCTATACCCCCAAGAAAGGCAAGGCGGCCTTTGCTCCTCACAAGACTAGTTTTGTGAAGAACAATGGTCGGTTTTGCACTAGTTGCAAGCAAGTTGGTCACAAAGAGCAAGAATGCAAAAATAAGAGCAAAAATGATAATGTATCCTTCATTAAGCTTGATTCATGTGATATGCTTACTAAGGGTACAAATGGTGTAAAGGCTAAATTCATTGGTAAACCATGGATGGGCTCAAAGAAGAAAGACATTTGGGTACCAAAGAGCCTAGTGACTAACCTTCAAGGACCCAAGCAAGTTTGGGTACCTAAAAAGAATTAATCTTCTTTTGTAGGTCAATTACAAAGCCGGAGGAAGGCATTGGGTTCTTGATAGTGGGTGTACTCAACACATGACCAGTGATGCAAGAATGTTCAACTCAATCAACACCAATGGCAATGATGGTTATGATAGTATCACATTTGGTGACAATGGCAAAGGCAAGGTCAAAGGGCTTGGTAAGATTGCAATATCCAATGACATGAGCATATCCAATGTGTTGCTAGTAGAGAGCTTGAACTTCAATTTGCTATCCGTAGCTCAATTGTGTGATCTTGGATTCAAATGCATATTTGGAGTAGATGATGTAGAGATCATAAGTGTAGATGGCTCTAACTTGATTTTCAAAGGCTTTAGATATGAGAATCTATACTTGGTTGATTTCAATGCTAGTGAAGCTAAATTATCTACATACTTATTCACTAAGTCTAGCATGGGTTGGTTATGGCATAGAAGGCTTGGTCATGTTGGAATGAAACAATTGAATAGATTGATTAAGCATGACTTAGTTAAAGGCTTGAAAGATGTTGTGTTTGAAAAGGATAAGCTTTGTAGCTCTTGTCAAGCTAGCAAACAAGTTGGAAACACCCATCCTAAGAAAAGCATGATGAGCACTAGTAAAGCATTTGAGTTATTGCACATGGACTTGTTTGGGCCAACACAATACACTAGTATTGGTGGAAACAAATATGGATTTGTGATAGTGGATGACTACACTAGATACACATGTGTATTCTTTCTAGTGGACAAAAGTGATGTATTTGCAACATTCAAATCATTTGTCAAAGGCATTCACAATGAGTTTGAAACAACCATCAAGAGAGTTAGAAGTGACAATGGTAGTGAGTTCAAGAATACTAGAATTGATGAGTTATGTGATGAATTTGGAATTAGACATCAATTCTCGGCCAAGTACACTCCTCAATCAAATGGCCTTGTTGAGAGAAAGAATAGAACACTCATTGATATGGCAAGGTCTATGCTTAGTGAGTACAATGTGAGTCAATCATTTTGGGCCGAAGCTATCAACACGGCTTGCTATTGTAGCAACCGCCTCTATTGTCACCGATTGAAAGAAAAGACACCATATGAACTCTTGAATGGTAGAAAGCCCAACATTGCATATTTTCGGGTCTTTGGTTGCAAACGCTATATCTTGAAGAAAGGCACAAGATTGAGCAAGTTTGACAAGAAATGTGATGAAGGATTCCTACTTGGTTACTCCACTACAAGCAAAGCATATAGAGTTTGGAATTTGGATAGTGGTACTCTTGACGAAGTTCATGATGTTGAATTTGATGAAACCAATGGTTCACAAGTAGAAGATGAGAACTTAGAAGATGTTAGAGGCATTCAACTTTCAAATGCCATGAAGAACATGGATGTTGGTGAATTGAGGCCTAGGCAAGTGAATGATGATGAAGATGATCAAGTGCAAGTGCTCTCTAACTCAAATGTGCAAGATGACACAAATCAAGCTAGTGCAAGTAACTCTCATGACATTAATAAAGATCAAGTGGCTAGTACATCATCTCAACCCAATGATCTAGCAAGTGTAAGCAATCAAGTTCCATTGCTCCAACCAACAAGTATTGCAAGAGATCATCCTTTGGATACAATCATTGGTGATATTTCAAGAGGTGTACAAACAAGATCAAGATTGGCATCATTTTGTGAATACTTCTCATTTGTGTCATCCATTGAACCAAAGAAGATAGATGAAGCATTGAAGAATGTTGATTGGGTCAATGCTATGCATGAAGAGCTAAACAACTTCACAAGAAACCAAGTATGGGAGTTGGTAGAAAGACCAAAGGGACATAATGTGATTGGAACCAAATGGGTCTTTAGAAACAAGCAAGATCAAGATGGGATAGTAGTAAGGAACAAAGCAAGATTAGTAGCACAAGGCTATACACAAGTTGAAGGTCTTGACTTTGGAGAAACATATGCCCCGGTTGCTAGATTGGAAGCAATAAGAATCTTGCTAGCCTATGCTTGTGCTCACAACATCAAGCTCTATCAAATGGATGTTAAGAGTGCATTTCTCAATGGCTACATCAATGAAGAAGTATATATTGAGCAACCTCCTGGTTTTGAAGATGACAAGAAGCCCAACCATGTGTACAAGTTGAAGAAGGCATTGTATGGCTTGAAGCAAGCACCTAGAGCATGGTATGAGAGATTGAGAGATTTCCTACTCTCTAAAGGGTTCACCATGGACAAGGTTGACACCACTCTTTTCATCAAGAAGATTGGAAAAGATCTATTTGTATTGCAAATCTATGTTGATGACATCATATTTGGATCAACCAATCAAGAATTTTGTGATGAGTTTGGAAAGATGATGGCTAATGAGTTTGAAATGTCCATGATTAGAGAATTGAGTTACTTCCTTGGTCTTCAAATCAAGCAATTGAAGAATGGTATATTTGTAAGTCAAGGCAAGTATATCAAGGACATGATCAAGAAGTTTGGCATGATTGATAGCAAAGTCATTAGCACACCAATGAGAACCAATGGCAACTTGGATAGTGATGCAAGTGGCAATATGGTAGATCAAAAGTTGTATCGGTCTATGATTGGAAGCCTACTCTATGTGACCGCATCAAGGCCGGATGTCATGTTTAGTGTATGCATGTGTGCAAGATTTCAAGCCTCACCAAGAGAAAGTCATTTGAAGGCTACAAAGAGAATATTGAGGTACTTGAAGCATACACGAAATGTTGGTTTGTGGTATCCCAAAGGAGCAAAGTTTGAGCTAGTTGAGTACTCCGACTCGGATTATGCGGGATGCAAGGTTGAAAGGAAAAGCACCTCGGG
Organism: Miscanthus floridulus; assembly: GCF_019320115.1. Taxonomy (NCBI): domain Eukaryota; kingdom Viridiplantae; phylum Streptophyta; class Magnoliopsida; order Poales; family Poaceae; genus Miscanthus; species Miscanthus floridulus. Next base: position 12,174,077 of record NC_089582.1, on the reverse strand, counting down.
CACATGTCAATTGTTGGGAAGATCACTTGTTTCATGGTCTTCCAAGAAGCAAAATAGTGTTGCATTATCAACCGCCGAAGCCGAATATATATCCGCCGGTAGTTGTTGTGCACAAGTACTTTGGATGAAGGCCACTTTGAGTGATTTTGGAATCAAGTTCAAGAAAGTGCCATTGCTATGTGACAATGAGAGTGCAATCAAGCTAACCAACAATCCGGTTCAACATGCAAGAACAAAGCACATTGATGTCCGCCACCATTTTATAAGAGATCACCAACAAAAAAGGGACATTTGCATTGAGAGTGTAGGCACCGAAGATCAACTTACCGACATATTCACCAAGCCATTGGATGAGAAAAGGTTTTACAAGCTAAGGAATGAGTTGAACATATTGGATTTCTCAAATATGTGTTGATGCACCCCCACTCATATGACATGCCTCTCCTTCGAGCAATCTAAGGTAAAAGTTGATTGGCATGACATACATCCTTGCTAAGGACATGTTTAGTGCATCTAGTCATATTTTCGATCTTATTAGGACCTTTCAAGTGGTTCTATTTGATTAGGCTCATTCATGAAAATCAAATGATTTTGATGTCTATATGGTATCACTATTGCTTCTATGCTTGACTTAATCTAGTGATAGCATATGACATGTTTATGGGCTTGTAAACCTAGTGTTTAATCTAGAAAATGAACTATAAGTGTTTAACTCAACATGGTACAAGATAACCCTTATTTGGAGGTGTGAAGAAGCTTGTCCTTGGATCAAACCAAGTTAAATATCTTTAGCAAATAATCTAGATTGTACCAAATTTGGGAAAATGATCCTCACCCCCATTGATTGACATTGATAATCTCGACCCTACAAGTAATACTATCTACATTTAGAACCTTTGTGGTCATTGATGACAAAGGGGGAGAGAAACAAACATAAAGAAAGATATCTTGATATATGACATAAGGGGAGAGATACACCAAAGGAAAGGGATCAACTAAAATTTTGAGCACACAAGTAGGGGGAGCAAGCTCATGAACTTGTATGGTGCATTTGAATGTGCATTTCATATGTTTGCTTGCATGGCACAAGTATTAAATTTACACATCCATGCTTGTGTGATGAATGTTAGTTGTAAGATTGAATGGTGAAATGAAATCACTAGATAACTTTCATTTCCAAGTAAGTCTTTACAAGTGGTATCTTTCAAAAATATGTTTCCAAGTGATATTGAACTAACCATGGTGCTAAGGATGGTATATTGGTGCACTCCGATTGGTATCACGCTTCAAAGGTCCATCTTTTATACCTTAGCATCATATGGTAGACATTGACTCCTACATTTCCTATTTAAGCATATGTGCAAGCTACAATCCAAATTCTTAGCACATATGTAGGGGGAGCAATTGCTACCACTTAGGGTTCATGAAACTTGTCCATATCCTTTTACACATGGTAAATATGCTTGGGCAAGCAACATGGATTCAATTGAATTTCAATTCATATCTTTGTATAAGGGTTGTCATCAATTACCAAAAAGGGGGAGATTGAAAGCTCTAGTTTGGTTTTGGTGAATTGATGAAACCCTAAGTGCTAACCTAGTTTATTAAGTGATCATGAGATAGGTAACACACTTCAAGTAGAGAAGCTAATGAAGATCATAACATGACAATGGTGATGGCATGACGATGATCAAGGGCTTAAACTTGAAATGAAGAAAGAGAAAAACAAAAAGCTCAAGGCAAAGGTATTATTTGTAGGAGCTATTTTGTTTTGGTGATCAAGACACTTAGAGAGTGTGATCACATTTAGGTTTGATAGCCGTACTATTAAGAGGAGTGAAACTCGTATCGAGATGCGATTATCAAAGTGCCACTAGATGCTCTAACTCATTGCATATGCATTTAGGATCTAGTGGAGTGCTAACACCCTTGAAAACATTTGTGAAAATATGCTAACACATGTGCACAAGGTGAAACACTTGGTGGTTTTCACATTGGAGCAAGGGTGAAGAAGTTAGAAGTGAAAACGAGTTGGTCGCGAAGACGATGGCGTCGGTCAACTGACCGGACGCTGGGTCTGAAAGCACCGGACGCTGGCAGCGTGCATCCGGTCGAACTGGTCGGTCGGCACAGTACCTAGGGTATTGCACCGGACGCTGGTCTGTGTCCGGTCGAGGTGGACCGGACGCGTCCGGTCAAAGAAATACGCCTCGGGGAGCTTAGTGGAAACGACCGGACGCTGGGGCTTCAGCGTCCGGTCAGTTTTGCTGGTGCGTCCGGTCAGCTTCGTAGCCGTTGACATCTGACGAACAACGTTTGAAGCTGGTGACGCGTGGCGTCCATCGGGCGACCGGACGCTGAGGAGCTGCGTCCAGTCAGTTGGACCGGTGCGTCCGGTCAGTTGGACCGATGCGTCCGGTCAGTTGGACCGGAGTGTCTGGTCGGCCCGTGTTATGCCCAGTGAAGGGGCATAACGGCTCTATTCCATGGGGGCTTCTATTTAAGCCCCATGGCCGGCTGTAGCTCACATCTTTGGCCATTTTCATTAACCTAGCAACCTTGTGAGCTAAGCCAAAGTCCTTCCACTCATCTCCATCATTGATTCATCATCATAGTGAGATTGGGAGTGATCCAAGTGCATTGCTTGAGTGATTGCATCTAGAGGCACTTGGTGTTCGTGTTTCGCTGCGGATTTCGCTTGTTACTCTTGGTGGTTGCCGCCACCTAGACGGCTTGGAGCAGCGAGGATCATTGAGTGGAGGGTGGTGATTGTCTCCGGCTCCAATCGTGGTGATTGTGAGGGGTTCTTGATCTTTCCCCGGCGGAGAGCCAAAAGGTACTCTAGTGGATTGCTCGTGGCTTGTGTGATCCTCATCTTGTGTTGGTTGTGCGGCACCCTATTGTGGGTTTGGCGTGTGAAGCCAATTAGCGCGTGAACCTCCAAGTGAGTGAATCGCCACAACGAGGACTAGCTTGCCGGCAAGCAAGTGAACCTCGGTAAAAATCATTGTTTTCATCCTTTGATTCCGAGGTGATTGGTCTTCATTGTTATTCATCCTTGTGATTGATTGGTTCACTCCACGACACGGCGGTATAACTATCTTGATCACTCTCTTTACTTTACCGCAAGCTAGTTGACAAGCTCTTTAGTGTAGCTAGTTGTGAGAGCTTGCTTGCTTGGTTGGTGTGGCTCTTTAGTTAGACTTTGAGAGCACACTAACATAGGGTAGTGTCATTGCTATTGTGTGAATCGACACTTTCTAAACTAGAATTGTGGTAGGTGGCTTGCATTTTGAGTAGGCTAGCGCAACACTTGCTTCGCCTCATAATTGTCTAACCTTTTGTTAAGTGTTGTTGTAGAAATTTTATTAGGCTATTCACCCCCCCTCTAGCCATTAGGACCTTTCAGCGGTGAGGAAGGACAAGGCTGACTCTGCCAAAGAGTTTGGCGACAAAGACGGTGGTGTGGCCCTGAGGTGAACAGTGCGGGGTGAATCTACGCGGGCGAGGGCGCATGGCACGTGCAGAGTGAGGCGCGCGGGCAGGAGCGAGCGGGTCGTTAGGTGCATCGGATGGGAACGGGGTGGTTAGATGCGTCCGATGGGAACGGGGCGTCTGAACGCTCTAAACAAAGCATTACCGTACAATGTGTGATTTTACCATGCACATTTTATGTCTTTATATATGATCATAACTAAGAAGTCTGATTATATTCGCAGTCAGTAGAGTTTATGTTTCTATAATTTTTTATGTTTATAACCTTAACTTAATTAAGACCTCAGATTTACTATAGGATATAAAATTTTGACAAGCTTGCCACCACCTCTCTTTCTGTCTCTTCCATGTCTCTCACTCTATCTTCTATTCTCGTCTAGACACCTCACAGCACCCATTGGAGCAACACGCTGGATATGTTCTCGTTCGTAGAGAGGAAGCAAAGCAAAATGTGTTTGATATGACTTTCTCTAGTCAAAATATGATTCTCGTTTGTAGAGAGGAAGTAAAGCAAAATGTGTTTGATAAAGCAAAATGTGTTTGATACGTAGTATCGGTGGCAAATAATTTTTCAAATAGGTTTGAGTCACAGTTCAGTCTCTATTTGGTTGCTATTGCATTAAAAAACTACTCCCTCCGTTTTAAATTATAAATTATTCTTGAATTTTTTAGTATATTATTTTTGCTATGCACTTATATATATATGTCTAAATATATAATAAAAGTTATACATCTAGAAAATTTAAAACGAATTATTATTTAAAATGAAAGGAGTATAAATTTAAAATATATAGAGTATAGACATGCATGACCATAGTTTTTTAGAAAAACTTTAGAGCAGCTCTAAGAGTGTATCTACTTCCTTCCTTGTTCATAGAAATATACGTCCTACTCATTTGGTCTTGTTTAGCTTAAAAATCGTACTTTTTTAGCCAACGAATAGTATTTTTCTCTCACACCAAATCAGCCAACAGTACTTCCAGCTATGCCTTATCAGCCAAATAAGACCAAACGAACATGGAGATAGATTTTGGTGAAAAATGTTCTCCAACAACTTTTTTAATTAGATCTCTAGATATTATCATTTCTATTCTGTATTTCTCGTTAGCAAAAGATGAAGAGCAGAATTAGCTCTTTAGAGTGTAAATGATGTATAGAAAACCTATTGAAGGGCGAAAAAAGAGAGCGATTTTTATTCAAATGGATGTCTAAATAATGTTTCAGAGACCGACGTTAAGAAAATTTTTTGGCGATGCTCTTAGAGTGGAGGTTTTAGGATAAAAGCGATAATTTAAATAATATTACGATTTTAAAAACTACAAAGTTTATAGTATGCAAATACTCTATGCTCAAAATATTTTATAAAAATATATAGTTTTTTCTCTAAAGCTCTAAAAATATTTTTGCATTCAATAGACGGATAATGACACACGACTTTCTCCAACAACTGTTACCCAAAATATAAGACCTATTTCACATTTGGGTATCGCTACATGCAAAGGACTCAATACCTATTTTTGGTCTTCTCCAACAAGATCTAAAAGAGAACAATTTCTGCAAATGAGCCTACAGCAGAGAGGATACTCAAATTTGGGTTATACCTCTTCTGACATCTAAAATGAGTTTTCCATATCCTCTGTTAGAGGCTATAGATATTTTGTTGGAGACCCATTTTTAGTTTGGATCTTTAGATGGGTCTCCTGTCGGAGACGGGCCTGTTTAGATTCCAAAAAAAATTTTGCGCAGTACCCGTCACATCGAATCTTACGGCACATGCATGGAGTCCTAAATGTAGACGAAAAAAAACTAATTGCACAGTTGGGTGAGAAATCGCGAGACGAAACTTTTGAACTTAATTAGTCCATAATTAAACACTAATTGCTAAATACAAACGAAAGTGCTACAATAGCCAAAATCCAAAAAATTTTGGATCTAAACGGGTCCTAAGAACAAAATATTTCATAACCAAATCCATCCCTTGAAGTCAGTGACTTGTGGGCCCAGAAGCGAGAGCACGCAGTTCCCATCACAGTCCCCTGAATCATATCCCCTCCTCTGCTCTGCTTCTCCATCCTGCCTCGCCGACCATCTCTCTGCCCCCCCCCCCCCCCCGTCTCCTCGGCGTGCTCCACGCAGACCCAGAGCGGCCGGCGCTGCGGCGGAGGTCCAAGCCGAGTTCCGATTCCTCCCCGCTCCCAACCGCACAACCCTGTCCATGGCGCGCGCGGTGCGGCACCGAGTCCCCGTGTATTCCCGCCGCCGGCGCGCGGCCTGCTAATCCACCATTCCTCTCCGCGCGCCCTCCTCCCCCTCTCCCTCTCGTAAACCCACCCCACGCGTCCTCATGGCCCCGCCAGCGTACACCGCCTCCCCCTGCACGGGTTCCGCTGTCTTCTCCAACTCCCGAGCGCCGCCGCCACCGCCGCCGCCGCGTCTTCTTCTTCTCCGGCGGGGCGCGGGGGCGCCATCGGCCACGGGGAGGTACGGCGGCCGCGTAGCCCCGTTGCAGGGGATGCGCCGCTCCGCTCCGGCGCAGGAGAAGCGCCGCCCCTCGGAGCCGTCGTCCCAGTCCCAGCTCCCGGAACGGAAGCGGCACTGGAAGGCGGGGGAGTTCCCGGGGACCGCTACTGCCGATGGAGGTGGCGGCGGACGGCAAGATTCTGAAAGTGCCTGAGCAAGATTCTGTCCAGTTTGAGTTGCCAAGTATTTGAAAACAGAGGCAGTTTACTGAACTGATGAATGGGAACAAAATTGTATGTTTATCCTCCACTATGGCACTGTAATCCTGTTCTTGACAAGACAGGATCTATACAGGGTTTGGGAGAATAAAAGAATTCCTAATACGATGGTAAAGTTTTCTGTGGCCCTACTCTGTACCAGATTACTTAACCTATGCCCAAATTCTTTCAGATTAATAGTTGGAACTTTTTCACATCTTTTCATCAATATATAGCCATGACTAGTATGTTGCACATGTACTGAAACTTGGAATATGTATACAAAAGGGTAGGCATTAAGTTTTCTCTAACACCCTTAATGTGTAGTTTAGCGATCATGTGTATTTCACCAAACAATATGTTAAGGCAGTGGATAAAATTTGATTTGTCAGATTCTACACTCTACAGGCGATATGTTGCATTCTTTTTTAATGAGGCATATCATAGAGTATTACCAACCCTGTAGCCAAGTGATAGATCATAAGGTTTTGAAATTTTGATGGTTGAGATCATCGATTTGGGATTATATAGAAATAACTATATCACTTTTATAACTATATTCCTTTTTCTTAGGAAAAGATCATGCTGATTTTATGCTTTATGCCTTTCTGCTGCAAGTCTCTTGATATCGAATAGAATTTACATAGTTTCAAATTAATCCCGAAGTATATTATTAACTTAGGGGGAAGGTGTAGGCCATCAATTGAGGTGAATTTTTAGGTGGAAAAATAATCATCGAAATCGGAGTTGAAATGGAGGGATGAATGTAGAACTCCCAAAGGTTATCCGAAAGATTTAGTTCCAGAAAATACAAAGAGCAAGAACATTCCTTAGAATTTCTGAAAAATTGATTGATATTATTTACCTGAACTGTGAAATGTCCACAGTAGATGACAAGTGGGTCCAGGGCCAATGTCAAGGTGACTGGGCTTCTGGAACAAAGAAAAGGGAATGTTGGCCTTTTATATATATATATATATATATATATATATATATATATATATATATATATATATATTGCCCTTCGGGCTTGGGCCGAAACTAGAGCTATTACGGCTTAGCTCTGTTTAGTCGAGGACCCATGTGAGCTTGCTAATGGAGCCCGAAAGCTAAAGTAGCGCCGGAACAGTGGGCTCTGCCCCATTTCCTGGCTGAAAACAGTGCAACTTTTGAAAACCCAGACTCTGGACTAAAACCACTGGTAACCACTTCACCATTAGATGATATGAACTGCTAATGGTCACTTACAGTTTACTTATGGAATGAGTAGTAAGTAATACACTACGGTATATGTATGCCTTGTAAACATTCTACATACCTTACAGTTTGCCCATGCCAATAACTTGGGATACCTATGAAAGCATGCACTCATTTTATACTCCTATATATGATAGCCTAACAATCACAAACATATCGAAGGTGGGCCTCCGTTTTTCGCGGAGCGCTTCCTCTTGTTGCCTGTAGATTTCAGCTCCAGAATCTCACAATCATAGATATAGCTGTAGTAAGGTTGTATCTGAGAACTCCATGCCAGGACTTGGAATCTCCCAGCAGGAAGCTCTGCATCTCCATTAATCACTTCGTGCAAGGTGATCTTGGGAACCTCCTTCTGTGAAGAGTGCCGGTACGGATGGTAGCAAACCACCTGTTCAGACCTCATCCTCCCGAAATACAAGGTTTTGTTCTGGTTTACAAGGTCGTATGGATGCCCACCGAACCTGAACACATGTTTCTGAAACTGCAATCTCACGAATGCTGCCAACTTGCCCCAGAAATGGATGCCAAAGCTGTCCCTCATCATACGGGCAATGACATTTGCAATGATCATGTCGTTCAGCACCGTGACAGTCTCCATGGCCAGATTGATGAACCTTGGGTGTGACGACGTGGGATCTGTGCTTCCGAATGCAAGCGTCCTGAAGAAATACCAGTACGCCTCATGTGATAGAGGCTTCAGAGTTAGAGCCTGTGTTGTTCCAAGCTCTGCGACCTTGACGGACCGACTCGTGAGTATGATCTTGCTACCCATGGGCATCCAATGTTTAGATGCAGAATACAGCATGTTCCATACATCTTCGTCGAGGTCTATGCCTGCTACCTCCACGACAAGAAGCATTCTCCTTGTCCCATGATCTGATGACGTGCGATTTTTTGCAGATAATCCTTCTCTGAAAGCTGCTAGCCCATCATACGCAAAGTCCTGGTCGCTCAAGAACACGGTTTCTGCGAAATGGTCACGGACTCTTTCATCCTTACAAACATGAGCGACTAGTGTGCTCTTTCCTACTGCGCAGGGACCGACAATTGGCAGGACCTCCACCGGTTCTTTGACACCACCAGGAGGCTGTGTGTGCAGAAGGAAGTCGATGACATATTGTGCTTCCATCTGGCGACCAAACATGCAGTTTCCCAGCAGGAGATGCATGCTGTAAGGCTGGCGGTACATGCGGTGACCGTAGTTCGCCAAGAACAGGACTAGTTCATGTGCATCAACAATCATGGCGCTCAAAGTGTCAAGCACCTCCTGCATTTCTTTTGAGATGTGTACAGCTCTGCTTGTCAAAATGGAGAGACATGGATCGACTCTGGAGAAATGGGAAGAAAGCCGGTGACTCACGATCGTCGTCTGACCATTGCTGCTGGGCCTGGGCTCCTCTTTTTCAGCCTGCTGAAAGGATCTGAAGGTGTCGAGGGTGTAGTAGCCTCGGTGCACGGTGTCTGTCAGGGCGTCCAGCTGCCGGAGCATGGCCTGGTTTGTGATCTGCCGCCCCATGGCCTCGTCGACGATGACCTGCGCCCGGAGCAGGACCCTGCGGAGGCGATCCTCCACGTCGTCCAGCACAGGAGGCTTATTGGGGCGCTTGCGCGCCAGGAAATCTATGCATCTAGTGGTTAGGTCGCCTAAGATTGCAGACAGGAAAATCTCCGTTAGCGACACCATCGTAGCTTCATCTGGATTTGTGTATTTGTGCTAGCAAGCTCTATGTATGTATGCGTTTCTTTCTTGTAAGAACTCCAATGCATACACAAGGAGGGCACAGGCATATGTATAATAAGAACACTAAGCTAGCTGACAGCGTCGATCGGTATTGACTAGCCCACTCATATGCGTGTCTGACTCATATGCGTCGATCGGTATTGACTAGCCCACTCCAATGCATACCCAACCTTTGCGTTGGGTAGGTGTTGGACGAGTCTTGCACGCTAGCGCTGTACAATTCAAAAGTTGGGTATTTCTCCTCCCAACTTATCCACGCTTTCGTGGTGAGATGACATGTTCCAGAAGGGTCTTAGGCGACTGACCAAACATTTGGAAATTACCTTGTATATATATATCACATTACATAGATTGATGGGTGTAAAGCATTTGGTGCTTATTTTCGTCCCATGGCCTCCTCGTTGATGATCTTTGCTCGGAGAAGAGCCCTTTGTAGGCTTTTCCTCCATGTTCAGTGTCAGCGGCTTCGACCATTTGTTACTGATGAAATTTATGGATCGAGATATCAGCTCACCCAGGACTGCAGAAAGGAAAGTTTCCATGTGAGTTCTCTCTTTCTCCTCAGGAAGAGAACACAATAGGATGAGTTTTGATGTTTTGGAAACTCTGTATTCTATGCTTCATATCAAAGCTCCAAGGAGAGAAAGGTCGTTGGGCTCAAGAAGCAAAGGAATATAAGAACAACTAAATTGAGAGTCAATAGTCCATTCACATCTATGACTTTTGGGACTGCTTTCGTCTTCACCTGGTTACTCTGACTGACTTTTTATTTTTGTTTGAACTTGCTACCAGTTGGGACACTTCCAGAGAATCCGTACAGCCCTTGACTGTTGAATTCCATGCCTTCGCTAAGTGAACCACCGAGGCATCACCATTCATGATCTGTGTAATTAATCTGTAGACCCACCTATGATATCAAGGTCACAAAAATCAGATTGTTAGCTTAGCAACTGATTTATATTAAGCAGTGTCCTCAGTTGCAGTTTTTAGCCAACTGGCTGAACAGGAGTTTGCCTCCAGGCCAGACTTTGCACTATAAATTCCCAATGATGGAATTAACCCCCTTGTGTTAGCTAAATCATTAACAGTAACAACTTAAACGTTATTTCAAAAGCTCGTGTTGTCATGTACGGGCGCACCTATAGGCGCCGTCGTGACATTAGGAGGGCCGCGGAGCGCGCGGCCAAGGCTGGTGCCACCGTCAGTGGCTAAGTTTAGAAAGATAGGATTTAGTTTCCTTTTGCATGCCTTAATTATAGGACAGTTGGTTGGGCCATTGGCCATATATGCTGTGTAACAAACTTGGAGAGAATTAAGTAAGATCATTTACCCTAAAGTTGCTCCTCTCTCCCAAACCCTCTCTCAAGCCGCCGGTGAGATCTTCTCACGGTGAAGGCCTGGAGCGTGACTACGAGTTACGTAGCCGCGGTCCGGCGACGTTGGGCGTTGAGGCGCTTGACAACCTGGTATCGGCGTCACGTACATCCTCTCCCACCCGCTCTAGCCCTCCACCACCCCCTTCCACGTCCACTCCTTCCACCGGCCACTCCACCACCATGGCTGAACCCACCATCAAGGACCTCATGGAGATGATGAAGTCGTTCCAGACTGAATTGTCTTCCGTGAAGGCTGACATGGCCACCATGAAGGACAAGTCAGCATCGTCGTCGGACAACGGCGGCGGCGGCCGCGAGGAGCCTCCTCGTGATCTAGATCGGCCCCCAAGATTCCAGAAGCTTGACTTCCCTCGCTTCGATGGCAAGACCGATCCGATGCTCTTCATCAACAAATGCGAATCCTATTTTCGCCAACAGCGCACCATGCCGGAGGAGCGCGTGTGGATGGCCTCCTACAATCTGGAGGACGCCGCGCAGCTGTGGTACATCCAGTTGCAGGACGACGAGGGTACGCCGCCATGGGGACGATTCAAGGACCTCCTCAACCTTCGTTTCGGTCCACCTCTCCGCTCGGCGCCCCTGTTCGAGTTGTCGGAGTGTCGCCGCACCGGGACCGTGGAGGAATACTCCAACAGGTTCCAGACTCTGCTGCCGCGCGCGGGTCGGCTCGAGGAGGGCCAGCGCGTCCAACTCTACACCGGCGGCCTTCTTCCCCCGTTGAGCCATGCCGTCCGCATCCACAATCCGGAGACGCTCGCCGGGGCCATGAGTCTCGCCCGTCAGGTCGAGCAGATGGAGTTATCACGGCTACCCCCACCGGCCACCCGGGGAGCCCCTCGCACCCTGTTGCCAGCGCCGGCGCCTAAGCCGCCGCTGCTCGCCCTTCCTGCACCACCAGCGGCCGCGCCTCAGCCGCGACAGGATGGCCCGCCTTTGAAGCGGTTGTCTCCGGAGGAACAGGCGGAACGGCGCCATCTCGGCCTCTGTTTCAACTGCAATGAGCCGTACTCCCGCGGCCACAATCGTGTCTGCCGCCGCATCTTCTACCTCAACGGCGTCGAGATCACGGCCGCCGACGAGGAACCAGCGGGGGATGATCAGCAGGACGGCGCCCCTGTCTTCTCACTCAGGGCAGTGGCCGGTATGCCCATCTGTGATTCCATGCAGGTGCGGGTCTCCCTGGGCGCCACCACCCTCGTCGCGCTCCTGGACACCGGCTCCACACATAATTTCATCGCCGAGGATGCCACCCGCCGCACCGGCCTGCCGATCCAGCCACGCCCGTGCCTCACGGCCACCGTGGCCAACGGCGAGCGCGTCACTTGCCCGGGCGTCATCCGCCGCGCCCCGGTCCTCATCGAGGGCGAGACGTTCTTCATCGACCTCTTCGTCATGCCGCTCGCGGGGTATGACCTCGTCTTGGGGACTCAATGGATGGTCACCCTTGGCCGGGTAGTGTGGGACTTCGTCGCCCGCACCGTCTCCTTCCTGCACCAAGGCCGACAGGTCTCCTGGTCGGACGTCGCCGACCGTCGGCCACCCCTACTCGCCGCCACCACGACACCGAACGCCCTCCTTGAGGAGCTGCTGCACTCCTTCAAGGGGGTGTTTGCCGAGCCGGCGGGGCTGCCACCGCAGCGAGCACGGGATCACGCCATCGTCCTCAAGCCCGGCTCTACACCTGTGGTGGTTCGGCCCTACCGCTACCCGGCGGCGCACAAGGACGAGCTGGAACGGCAATGCGCCGCCATGCTGGACCAAGGCATCGTACGCCGCAGCGATTCGGCGTTCTCATCGCCGGTATTGCTGGTCAAGAAGCAGGACGGGGCTTGGCGGTTTTGCGTGGACTACCGCGCTCTTAATGCCCTCACCGTAAAGGATGCTTTCCCCATCCCCGTCGTCGACGAACTCCTTGATGAGCTGCATGGTGCGCGGTTCTTCACCAAGCTGGACCTCCGCTCCGGCTATCACCAAGTCCGGATGCGGCCGGCTGATGTACACAAGACGGCGTTCCGAACCCACGACGTCTTCTATGAGTTCCTGGTGATGCCATTCGGGTTATGCAACGCTCCGGCAACATTCCAGGCGCTCATGATCGACGTGCTCCGTCCATTTCTTCGCCGGTTCGTCCTTGTCTTTTTTGATGACATATTGATTTACAGCACGACGTGGGCAGATCACTTGAGGCACATCCGCGCCGTCCTCGCCGAACTTCACCGCCATGTCCTCTTCGTCAAGCGATCCAAGTGCATCTTTGGGTCACCTTCCGTGGCATACCTGGGCCACATCATCTCCGCCCAAGGCGTGGCCATGGACCCGGCCAAGGTGTAGGCCATTCACGACTGGCCGGCCCCTCGCTCGACGCGCGCGGTGCGTGGCTTCTTGGGCCTCGCCGGATACTACCGCAAATTCGTCCACGACTACGGCAAGATTGCGGCGCCCCTAACTTCGTTGCTGAAGAAGGAGGGTTTTTCCTGGAACGACGCGGCCCAGGCAGCTTTCCAGGCGCTCAAGGCAGCCGTGACGTCGGCCCCGGTGTTGGCGCTGCCCGACTTCACCAAGGGCTTCATCGTTGAGTGTGACGCGTCCACGCATGGCTTCGGGGCGGTCTTGCTGTAGGAGCACCATCCGATCGCTTATTTCAGCAGGCCGATCGCCCCCCGCCACCGCGCTCTGGCAGCGTATGAGAGGGAGCTCATTGGGCTGGTGCACGCCGTGCGCCACTGGAGGCCGTACCTGTGGGGCCGCGCGTTCCTCGTCCGCACCGACCACTACAGCCTCAAGTTCCTCCTCGACCAGCGCCTCTCGACGATCCCGCAGCACCATTGGGTGGGCAAGATCCTCGGTTTCGACTTCTCGGTGGAATACAAGCCGGGTGCCACGAACACCGTCGCCGACGCGCTGTCCCGGCGCGACACCACCGAGGTGGGCTCGGTCTTGGCGCTGTCCGCGCCTCGCTTCGACTTCGTCGACCGTCTTCGTCATGCTCAACGACAAGAACCAGCCCTGGTCGCCCTCAGGGATGAACTAGCAGCCGGCACTAGGGGAGCGCCGTGGTCGCTGCTGGACGGCATGGTGGCGTATGCTGACCGACTCTACATCCCGCCGGACTCCTCCCTGCTGCTCGAAGTGGTGGCTGCTACGCACGACGACGGACATGAAGGGGTGCAGCGGACTCTACATCGCCTCCGCCGGGACTTCTACTTCCCCGCCATGCGCCGCGTGGTCCAGGACTTCGTCCGCGCCTGCGCAACGTGCCAGCGCAACAAGTCTGAACACCTACACCCGGCGGGCCTGCTGCTGCCCCTGCCCGTTCCCCAGGCCGTGTGGTCCGACGTCGGCTTGGACTTCATCGAGGCGCTGCCTCGCGGTTGGGGCAAATCGGTGATCCTCACAGTGGTCGACCGGTTTAGCAAATACTGCCATTTTATTCCACTGGCTCACCCCTACAGTGCAGAGTCCGTCGCCCAGGCGTTCTTCAGCGAGATCGTTCGCCTCCACGGGATCCCTCAGTCCATGGTGTCGGACCGGGACTCCGTGTTCACCTCGACGTTCTGGCAGGAGCTGATGCGACTCACCGGGCCCAAGCTGCACATGACGTCCGCCTTCCACCCGCAGTCCGATGGCCAAACGGAGGCGGCCAACAAAGTCATCGTCATGTACCTCCGGTGTCTCACTGGGGATCGGCCACGGCAGTGGCTGCGATGGCTGCCATGGGCGGAGTACGTCTACAACACGGCGTATCAATCGTCGCTCAAGGACACTCCATTCAAGGTGGTCTACGGTAGAGACCCCCCCTCCATCCGCTCTTATGAGCCTGGAGAGACCCGGGTGGCGGCGGTGGCCAAGACAATGGCTGCACGCGAGGAGCTCCTAGCGGATGTCCGCTATCGCCTGGAACAAGCCCAGGCTGTCCAGAAGAAGTTCTACGACCGCCTGCATCGACCGGTCTCCTATGCCGTGGGTGACTGGGTGCTGCTGCGCCTTCGCCAACGGGCAGCTTCCTCTCTTCCCCAGGCGCCCAAGGGCAAGCTGAAGCCGCGCTTCGTCGGGCCTTACCAAGTCACCGAGTGCATCAACCAGGTGGCTGTTCGTCTAGCGCTGCCCCCGCGCGCCAAGCTGCACGATGTCTTCCACGTCGGCCTTCTCAAGAAGTTCGTCGGCGCACCACCGGCTACGCCACCTCCCCTCCCACCCATTCATCATGGGGCGGTGACTCCAGAACCGGAGCAGGCTGTTCGGTACCGGCTGGCAAAGGGTGTTCGGCAGGTGCTCATCCGCTGGAAAGGGCAGTCCACTGCTGGTGCGACCTGGGAGGATGTTGCCGACTTCAGCGACAAATTTCCCCAGTTTCAGCTCGAGGACGAGCTGAACGTCGAGGGGGGGAGAGATGTCATGTACGGGCGCACCTATAGGCGCCGTCGTGACATCAGGAGGGCCGCGGAGCGCGCGGCCAAGGCTGGTGCCACCGTCAGTGGCTAAGTTTAGAAAGATAGGATTTAGTTTCCTTTTGCATGCCTTAATTATAGGACAGTTGGTTGGGCCATTGGCCATATATGCTGTGTAACAAACTTGGAGAGAATTAAGCAAGATCATTTACCCTAAAGTTGCTCCTCTCTCCCAAACCCTCTCTCAAGCCGCCGGTGAGATCTTGTCACGGTGAAGGCCTGGAGCGCGACTACGAGTTACATAGCCGCGGTCCGGCGACGTTGGGCGTTGAGGCGCTTGACACGTGTAGATAACACTTTTTTTTTATTCCTTCAGGGTAGGTACTTTTTTCAGCATATAACTTGTCCTCAAAGCTTGTTAACTGAATTTTTACTTAGCATATTGCAGTAGATACCTTTAAGTTGGTGTGATTTGAGCACTATGACTATGATAAGAGAAGACAATGAGATTAGAATCTCAGAGGAGCAAGTACATAAATTCTGGTTGCAGTCATTCAAGTGTACGCAAGAAAACAGAGCAAGTAGTATACCAGATCAAACTGCTGCACAGTTACAGTACAGGTCCTTGACAGATCTGTATGCCTTTGCAATCATGTGATGTGAAATTTTTTTATTACAACTAACTCGACTCAATTTCCAACTCTTTCTGGGCCAGAGATTGGTGGGATGCCAAATCTTCTTGAACCAAAGAGACTCTGCTTGGCTTGCAACCAGTCATGCAAAACCGCCAAACATGGCCTGCTTGGTTGAACTGAAAAGATAAAACCGAAAACACAGGCTTGAAGCCCAGGCTGAGGCTGCTATCTGGATTCTGGAGTAAAACCAACAACAGGGAAGGATTCACCATATCCCATGAAAACATATGCCTCTAACTCATGTGTCATTAAGTAGATATAAGCACTTACACTTCAGATATGAAAATGTAGCAAGATGAGTTTCGCTGGAATTTACATCCAAATGGAAAATTCTCGGTGAAGTCACACTATCAAGCGTTATTACATACTGATATCCCAAACATTAACAAACTCATTTGGAAAATGAAAGCCTCACTGAAAATAAAAATTTTCCTGTGGTACCTACAACGAGGAGTTATATTGACAAAGGATAACCTAGTAAAGCGCAATTGGCAAGGTAGTAAAACTTGTTTCTTTTATCACAAAGAAGAGACAATTAAGCACTTGTTCTTTGACTGCCGGTTTGCTTGTTCAATTTGGTCTTTTATTCATGTTGCGACAGGTCTTTTAAAACCCCACAATATAGGTCATATGTTCAATGGCTGGCTAAGAGGTGTCAACAAAGATGTCAAGCTTTTACTCCTGTTAGGAGGAGCTGCGACTTGTTGGTCTATTTGGCTCAGCAGAAATGATATTGTTTTCGAAAAGAAAAAATCTGTTTCTTCTATGCAGGTTATCTATTTGGTTACCCATTGGCTACGTACTTGGGCTATCCTACAAAAGCCGAATTTGCAGGATACAGTTGTAGCGGTATCATAACAGTTGACGCAGGTGGCCAAGTATTTTTTCTACCAAGCACATGGGTGGCGGTCTAGCTTACGAATTGATAGTCACTAGATTGTACCAGGTTTCTTCTCTTTCTTTGGCTATGTGCCTCATGTTAGGCAGACGCCGGAAGTTGCCCTCTTTGGCTTTGTATCAACTCGATGCATTGCTTCTGAGGTTTTAATAAAAGCTTCCTTTATAAAAAAAATGAAAATGTAGCACACTTCAGAATTGACTCTGCTCTAACTTAAGACATCCTACCCGAAAAAAGTGAATAAAATTATATATGTTCCTGCACAAACCAGGAAATGATACAACTAACAGAATGTGGCACCGTCTTTCATACAGTGCTTCCTCTTTGCACCTGTAATTTTTCGCTCCCGAATCTCACAAGCATTGACATAGCTGTAGTAGGGGGGTATCTGAGATCTCCATGCTAGGACCTCAAATTTTCCATGTTTCTTAATGCTTCCATACAGCACATCTTGGACTCTTATCTCTGGAACCTCCTCATCGGGAAAGCGGTGATACTGATGACAAATCATGAAATCTTCGGAAGGTGAAGCCATTCTTCCATGCAGTACAGGTTTGTTTTGGTTTAGAAGATCAAAAGGATGCACACCGAATTTGGAGATATGCTTCTGGATGAACCCTCTCAGGAAGATCAGCACCTTACACCAAAAGTGTATGTTAAAATTGTCCCTCAACAAATAAGAGGTGATATATGCACAATTGATTGAACGATTCTGCAGTCTGGCTATCTCCATGGCCATTTGTGCAAACCTAGGGTGCGTCTCAGGATCCATGCTTCCAAATGTAAGTGTCTTGAAGAAATACCAGTAAGCCTCAAGGGACATGTACTCCAGAGTTAGAGCTGGTGTCGTTCCAAACTTTACAATCTTGTCTGAACAGCTTGTCACTATGATTTTACTACCACTAGGAAACCTCTGTTTGGAAGCAAGGTAAAACCTATTCCATGCATCTTCACAGAGATTACCGTATAGTTCAATAACAACTAGCAGTCTCTTGCCTTTCTTCAAGTTTGACAAACAATTTCGACGATTCATTGCACATCCCTGTCTGAAAGTTAGCTCACCATCCATAAAATCACGGTTGTGCAGCCACAAGATTTCTGAGAAATAACCACATACTCTTTCATCTTTGCAAACATGAGCGATTAGGGTACTCTTACCGACTCTGAGTGGACCAACAACTGGCAGAACATCCAATTCTTCGGAACTATGAGGTTTTGTGTGCAAAAGGAAATTAATGACAAGTTCTGCTTCCATCTGGCGACCAAACATGCAGTTACCCAGAAGGATATGCATGCTGTAAGGCTGGCGATACAGGCGAGGGTAACTCATCAAGAACATGACCAACTCATTCAGATCAACAATCATGGAGCTCAATCTGTCAAGCGCCTCTCGTAGTTGTTCCTGAAACTGTATAGTTCGACTGGAGAAATAGGGATCCTTTGCAGAAGGTACCTTGGATAGGGGCATAAACTGCCTAGCAGCTGGATCATTGCCATCTTCTCCATAGTGAGGCTGGTACCTGAACGCATCAAGTGCGTAATAGCCTCGGTGCATGGCATCCCTCAGCATGCCCAGCTGCAGGAGCATGGCTTGATTTGTGATTTGCCGTCCCATGGCCTCCTCAATGATGACCTGTGCTCTGAGAAGAGCCCTTTGTAGGCTTTCCTCCATGTTCAGTTTCAGTGGTGTTGACCACTTGTTGATGATGAAATTTATGGATCGAGATATCAGCTCACCCAGGACTGCAGAGAGGAAAGTTTCCATTTGGGATTTCTCTCTTGCTCCTTAGGAAGACAACGCTGCAGGAAGGGTAAGAACTAAGAAAACACAAGATGAGTATTGATGTTTCTGAAACTCACTCTGTAGTCTGTATTCTATGCTTCACATCAGAACTCAAAGGAGAAGGGCATATAAGAACAATTGGGCTCAAGAAGCAAAAACATATAGAAAAATCTAAATTGAGAGAGTCAATAGTCCATTCACATGTATGACTTTTGGGACCCTTACCTTAATATTCTTATCGACTTTTTATTTAGTTGCTTACACTTTCTACTGATTGTCTACTTCGATAGGTACAGCCCTTGACTGTTGAATTCTGACCCTTTCTACTGATTTTTTATTTACTTGCTTACACTTTCATACATCACTATCTACTATGTAATTTCTCTGTAGAGAACTTATGATACGAGAGTCACAGAAATCAGATTGTTAGATTACAAACTGATGTATGCTCTGTATAACCGCTAATAACTATATTAACCAGTGTCCTGTGTTGGACTTTTTGGCTAACTGACTGAACACGAGTTGCCTCTAGGCCAGAGTTTGCACTACAAATTCCCAACTCTCAGTGTTACTCCGTATTTCAGAAGGATAGCACTCTGCAAACATTACCTGAGCAATGGAATAGCACATACTCTGACAATATCTTGATTAAATATGAAAAATGTATCTTAAATCCTTTACAATCAGGAAAATGCAGCTGAAGAGTACGTACAGAATACAGAATAAGAATGACTAAAAATCAATCAATATATGCATGCCTGTCCTATGGGATTTTTTTAACTGTTCAGAGTGCGATGTTACTGTCTGATCATTGACCACATCCAGTCACCCTTTCAACAATTTCTTGTGTTTTCTTCTGTGAGTGAACAAAACATACGACTCAGTAGACACAGTCAAGACCCATTCCTAGCTAGGACTTTTAAGAATTTCTGTATGAACTGAAGTACTGAAATCATCCATGCAGACCTCATACCCTTCATATAGGCCTGGACATTTTGATGACTGGTGCTTACGAAAATTTAATTGAATACTTCAGAGCTTTGAACACCTCCTAATATTGAAAATGGCACAAACTGGATGTCAGGAATTATTATTTCCTTTCTTCCTCAGTTCTCATGTTTCAGGCCATAAGATATGTGTGAGAGGAATAATCCCTGCTGTTCCATTGATTGATCAAGAGTTTATAAAGGAGTTACATGACTCTTCAACTACTAAGACTCTTCATTCTAGACTATACAAATTCTAGGCTATTCATATTCTAATAATATGGAATCAAACTAAAATTAAGCAAAAGTTACACAGCACGTATGGAAGCGCAGAACATTAACTTCAAATGCTTGTTTTCTTGAGCATACATATGCACACAGAAGGGAAATCACATTCATTCTAGGATTCTTTGCAAGCTACAATTCAGGAGAACACAAAGACTTACCAGTTTACACACAAAGCAGTGATCAAACTAACAAATTTACAAGATAGAATCCTTTAGACAAAACATAGAGCTCTTGAGTTAAAACCAAGAACCCACCGAGAAGCAACTAAGTTTCCCCTTGACTGAGAAACCTGCACATAAGCACCTTATGCACCTGAACTTGGCCCCTCACCAGTTGAGGCAACTTCCATTGCTACAGAAATACACAAATTTAGGAAATAACATCAGCTGGTTGAAACCTATTACCGCTTATTAGAAAATGGTTTCTGACCGTGCACGAAAAAACATGTTGCTGGGCAATCAAACAGGCTACCAGGTAACAGCTACCCTTTGTGTGGCATTGATATCATCTATGTTATCAGGTGACATTGAAAGATCGTATCCAAGAAATTTAAAGTGTACAAGCTCATGTAGGTAATACCATTGTTTTTGTTTTTCCACTCTCCTACTGGGTAGTTTTTACTGGGCCTGCCTACATAACAGAGGACAAAACAATTCTAGGCATATCTGCAGATTTGAAGCGTGGTGGGCTGGTGGCATACCTATATAAGGGTAACACATTTTCTTTTATTGGATCGTGATATTCCACTTTACTAACTCATCGCTCATCACATACAAGCAGAGCTACTGCGACTGGGATAAAGGCAATTACCTGGAGTGTGGAAGCTGATGTAGGGAAAAATGCTGGAGAAGGCAGTATCCCTCGATACCTTTGTGACCTGGAGAGACTTCAGATCAATGGTGAAGAGCCCATCACCCGTCCTCACAAAAACGACACCAACGCCATCCACAAAGCTAACCACATCAGGAAAGGCTGAAATGGCACCAGCAGGGAGCAGCGTGTCGAGCTCGATGGCTCTGGTCTGCACCCAATTCCCATCTCCACGAGACGGCGCCTCCCTCGCCCACAGGTAGATCGTGGACTTGCCTGCCGTGGCGAGTCCCAGACGACCATCATCCCTAGCGGAGAGCACAACGCGCTGCCAGTCGAAGCGTGGTGGCGGCAGGCGAACCACCGCCATCTCCCGCGTGCGCAAATCGAACTCCAGGGCCGCCGCCCCCGTCTGGAACGCGAAGTAGAGCGCGTTCCCCGCGAGCGCGCTGGGCGCGAAGTCGACGTTGTCGTCGGGGTGCCGAGCGGACGCGGGCGCGCTCCAGGTCCCCGTCTCCGACGAGTAGAAGTGGGCGAACATCTCCGCGTGGTTGGTGCCCACCACGACGACGAGGAAGTGGCCACCGCCGCGGCCGGAGCAGTCGAGGTGGTCGCAGGCGGCGGCGGTGGAGGCGGAGCAGAGCACCGCGGCGTTCCAGCTGTAGGGGTAGTGGGGCGACCAGGGGAGGCGGGGCAGGTCCGTGCGGCGGCCCGTGGCGGGGTCCCAGACAGCGAGCTGGCAGTCCACGGGCGCGTCGCGGCCGGTGTCCCGACGCAGAAGGGCGCGGCCGTGGCGGGCGTCGAGCGCGCGCCAGCCGCCGAAGAGGGGTGCGGGGCGGAAGGTGGAGGTGGGCACGAAGCGGGTGCCCGCGCCGGCGCTGGAGAGGAAGCCCAGCATCGGGGGCGAGGGAGACCCCCCGCGGTGGAGGTGGAGGTCGCGGTAGCGGCGGCGGAACCGCGGGCCCGTGACGATGCGGCGCCAGCGCCTGCAGACGAGCGCGGCCCGGACGAGGCTCGCCGGGTCGGCAGGTGGGGAGCGCAGCAGGACCTCCTCCACCAGCTCCTCCATCAGCGCGCTCGCCGGCGGTGGCGGATCTGCTTCCATGGTGGATGATGATTAGTGGTTGGCCGGGTGGGCGCGAGCAGCGAAGGCCGGCGGAGCAGGTGAAGAAGAGGAGGGAGTGGGAGGATCTGCTGCTCTGCTTTTGCCTTGACCCGGAGAGTGGAGAGGCGTGCGTGGGACCTATGGGGTCCAGGTGGGGCCATGGGAGCAGAGAGACAGAGACTTGGTCGTCAGATTCAGCTAATTTTCCCCACAACCGAGCATGCTGAATATTCTGCTAAGTGCCTGGTAATAATGGATTCACTAGTTAAGGTTTCTATGGTCAGCAAATGAACATCACTTTCCTGTACTTCAATATGGAATATTTCAGCTAATGCAGTCATCATATTGTGTCATCATCGGTCTAATTAAAACAACAGCTGTGGCACATGAACAGCTTGAGTGACAGACCAACTACAACCATAAACAAGATCAAGATGACAACATTTTTGCAACAGCCTTGCAGCCCAGATGAATGAGGATAGATTTTCAGAATCTTGAGCTGTCACCGGTTCATGGGATGCTGATGCATCCCCATGAGGGGCATCAATTGGTAACAGCAAGGATTCTTGAGGCACCCTTGCATTAAAATCTCTAAGAGCATCATCATAGTTGTTGTACTTCTGATAGATAGCCCCTTCTTCCCTAAGCAATTGCTTAGCACACTCATACCATGTAAAATAAATCACATGTTTCTTCCCTTCAAAGACCACATAGCAAGGAGGCATTCTCTGAAACCAACCAAATGTAGAACATGTAAGTGGTCTGAATGACATGCCTCAGTCGACCATTCAGTTTGAATGATGGTGAACATCATCGGCTACTTGATAAAAAAATTAGCCTCAGCTTAGTAGTTTAGTGGTTTTTTTCCTTGTTTAGTCATTGGTGGCTACCAAGAATTGTAAGAACCAAATAAAGAGGCAAATAAACAACAGTTGCACTCACTGCCATCAGCCATCACAAGAGGATGTTGTTGCTATGGAGTACAACTGAGCATAAGTGTAGAATGGAAGGATAGGCAAATAAAGAACAAAGCACAACAACAAAACCATCAAAACAAGAATAAGGTAGCCACCTCATGTTTGTTTTATGCATCATAGGCCTTTAAATCCCACAGTTACCACCAGGACATAAACAACACAAATAGGCAACTAGTTATCAAATAAAAAGTAGCCAACAGAGGCTATAAATAAGTTTCTTACAATACCAAGTTCAGCCCAACAGCCAAGGGCTCAAATGTTCCCAAATCCTTGCCTATTGTTAGCCACCCTCTTAGGCAAACTACACCATCAAGGTCAGGTGTCAAAATAACAAGCAGACTGCACAAAAGCTCCTGTTGTCAAAAGAAGAGAGAGTGGGTGAGGGGGGTGGAGGAACTATACATCTCTATAGTCAACCCCCTCCTGGCCTTCTAGCCCTTCATGTGTAGTGAAACTACACATAGTAGTTTTTTGCCAGGAAGGTCCTAAGCCAAAGGGCCCTGTGGGCATCACTCATGTTCACAAAGCCCCTGCCTTGGGCCTTGTTGTCCAGGAGGAAGGTGTATGCAATAATAAGTGCCTCCTCACTGAAGCCAGGCATCTCCATCACAGCAAGGTACCTTAAAATATGGATTCCATGTATGGCTTCCAAGAATCTTTGGGTGAGTGATAGTGCTAGCTGGCTTTATCATTTCATTCCTAAGCTCACCCACAGCATACAACACCTGATGGAAGTGCTTGTGGACAGTTTGGATGGACCTCCTAAAGGACTGGTGGACAACCCTAAATCTTTGGTTGTGCCCTACAACATGTAAAAACATGGCAACCTACTCTTCTACTGACACCTCCTCCCTATCAGTGACAAGACTCCTCTCTCTAAAAGTTCTCACTAACTTAAAAAAGCAGCTCTCTTCATCCTAATCATAGAAATACACTCTGAATCAGTGGAGTTGTATATCATTCTCAGTGTTCTCTGTCTGTGCTGTTCATTTTCATCTCTAACCAGGGCCAGTGCTATAGGATCAGACAGTGGGGTTTTAGGTTCAGGGGTTTTCCTTTTCAGCCTAGTGGATACAAAGAAAACCATAACAACAGTCAAGGCAGCTGCCTTCCTACACAGCATGTCACGGCTCAAAGACAGATCCATCTACAAGCATGTAAAAATGTAACATGATTTCAGCTTAATGTACCCTGCTAGGCATCAACATGAATGTGAAATGAATGCATATGAACAAAAGCACGGCTGCATCTTGTATGTGATGCCTCCCAGTGCTAAATTTGGACAACATCATCGACCAATGATGGAACAAAAAACTCAGAGCAATAGTAATCAGAAACAGATCAACATCCCTAACAGATCAAGAACAGCAAGGTACAAGTAACACTAACAACTGCATCAAACAGTTATGAACAACAAGGTATAATACTAATCTGAAACAGATCAACAACCCTAACAGATCACGATCCCAACAGATCAAGAACAACAAGGTACAAGTAACCCTAATAGGAGCATGAAGCAGTTATAACAAGTATGAAACCCTAACAGATCATGAACAGCAACGAACAAGAAACCCTAAGAACTTCAAGAAGCACCACAAAAAAGAAGATTGGGGGTCGATTTCACCTTGGCTCGGGGTCCAAACAACGGAGAGGAGGCAGATCTGGAAGTAGAGGATGCAGATCGGGAAGAAGACGAAGCAGACGCGGACGGAGAAGAAGAGGAACACCGCCGCCACGGAGTCCCAGCAGCAGCCGGAGCGGGGACACGGCGAAGAACCTTGGCGCCGGTGACCGAACCCACAACCAGCCGGAGGTCGCCGCCGCCGCCACACACCACCACTCACCGCCGGTCTCTCACGAGGGAGGTGGAAGAGCAAGCACCGAGTGGAAGAAGAAGAGAGTGGAGAGTGGGAACCCATATATAAAGGCCTGGCGAAACCGCCGCCATTTCGCTTCGCGCGCGGCGGCCAGAGCGGGAGCGGGGAGCGGGGACGCGCGCGAAGAAGTTTCCCCTTCCCGCCAGAGCCCGCGCGAGCCACCCCGCCGCCGCCCAAAATCGCCTGCGTGCGCCGCCACGAGCTCGGCTCCAAAGAAACGAGGGTTTTGGTCGTTTCCAGAGGGCCAGGCGGAGAGGGCGTTTTTGGCTCTGGGAAGCCAGGCTCGCTCGCGGTCCACGACCACAAACATGGCAAGTTGCAGCCCACGGGCGCAGCCGGGCCTCCGGGCCAGGGTCGCAAACGTGCCCCAAATAAACATCACTTTCCTGTACTTCTTGGTGCAATGACCAAATATCCAAATCAAACTAAGAAACTTCCGCATTACCGTGGAAATGAAATGCATGCAGGAAATAAGCTTAGTGCTCAGCTCAGCATTATGTGACGATTTCACATTTCACACGCCACAGGCTGTGAGTTAAAATTTTCTAAATTGACCTAAACTTTCTCAGGTATAGTATAGGGATAAAAACGGTCGGAAAATCTCTCTACCGTTTTCTACTTATATATTTGAATATGAAAACGAAAGCGAAAGCGGTAAAGCTGGATACGAAAACGAACACGAACTTGCGGAATACCGAGAATTTCAAAAACGGACTAATTCGAGCGAAATTATGTCGAACACAGTTGGTATACGAAAGATCAATATGGAATATTGATCCGTAGGACCAAGTCTCCATTTGACACCATATAAGAAACTTATGATTTTTCTAAGGCAACAAGCGCTTGTAAACGATTCATATACTGCTGAAAATTTTGTCTAATTTTTGAACATTTAACGACCTCAAATGAAAAAACTAAAAACTAGAAAGATGTAGATCTCGTGGAGAGCTACAATTTTTATATAAAAATCATCTTCATCCGAGATCGTATGGAAAAGAAACAAATTTTCTAAGGCTGAACTTCTAGTGGGCCAAAAACGGCATAAACTGAATTTCAAAAATGGGATATTCCAAATAAAAAGCGAAAAGTAGAAAACTGTCGGGAAAAAACACTTAAATCGTTTCCATTCCATTTTCGAATTTGGTATTCCGTATTTCGTACCAAATTTGAATTTGTCCAAAAATACGAATTCGAGCAGGTGAAATGTAGAAAACGATGCTTGGGCGGGGAGCTCATGAGAGGTGGTTGTCTCATTACTTGGACCTCCTCAATGAGCCTGGATAGTCGCTTGGTGGCCTCCCTCGGTGTGGGCGTGCCCTCAGCGGTCAGCTCGTCGGTTGCCTGAACGACACCCGTTGCCGTGCCGTCGGCCGCCTCAACTTGCGGTCCGGCATCCATGCACTGGGCCGAAAGCACACCTGTGGTGTGTGCCTTTGATGGTGAGGACGGTGGGACCTCTGTCCCCTCCTGGTCGCCAGATGCACCCGCATGATCAGCCTGGCCCGTCGTGGTTGGCTCTGCATCACTGGTCTCCCCATGCCCCAGGGATGGACGCCCGACCTTAGCACTGCCTGGAACGCTGGAGGGAGGGGTTGTTGCGCCGCAGGGACCGCTGAGCAGCCATGCCTCTAGAACCATCTGATCTGAGGCCGGCTGCCCTCCAACGATCGCCTCGCCAAGAGAGGTTGGGTCTTGCTCAAATCTGGGCGGTACCCAACAGTCTGCGAACATAGGTGGCGATGTTCCAAGCTGCTCCGTTGCGCCACGATGACCGCTAAGCAGTCCTGCCTCAAGGACCATCGAATCTGAGGCAGGCTGTCTTCCCACGATCAACTCCAATGGACATATGAAAATGTAGCAGTACAGTCTGATGATGTTGTAACTGTAACCTGTGACACTTTACAGGTTTTATTTACACTGCCCTGTGCGGCTGTGCTGTAACTTGTGGCATCCTAACCCCCCCCCCCCCCCCCCCCCCCCCCCCCCCCCCCCCCCCCCGCCCCCCACCCCACCCAAAAAAAAACAATGTTATTACATGAGACAGGTAATTACAAAACTAACAAAATGTGGCTCCATCTTTCATAGAACGCTTCCTCTTGGCACTTGTAGTCTTTCGCTCTTGAATCTCATAAGTACAGCCAATGACAATGAGTTCATCACATGATACAAGTATTTATAGATTACAATCAAGTGACTTATCGTTTCAACTTCTAAAGTGATTCATATTCTAATATTGAGGTTGCTATCTGGGGTGACAATGAGTTCATCACATCCCTTGGAGAATTGCCTCAGCATCATACATATGAAAATTCAGCTAGAATTCGATGATGTTGTAACCTGTGACATCTTATTTATTGTACATTTTGACTGTAATGTAAATTATGGCATCAGACCCAAAAATAGCAAATAAAAATAAGTTCCTGAGTATAGGCATATGATGACAAGATTAACAAAATGTGACTCCATCTTTCATAGAACGCTTCCTCTTGGCACCTGTAGCCTTTCGCTCTCGAATCTCACAAAGATAGCTATAGTACGGTGGTATCTGAGATCTCCATAATAGGACCTCAAATTTCCCATGAAGCTTAATGCTTCCATACAGGATATCTTGGACTCTTATCTCTGGAACCTCCTCTTGGGAAGAGTGCTGATACCGAGGACAAAGCATAAAATCTTCAGAAGGTGCAGTCATTCTTCCAATCTGTACATATCTGTTTTGGTCGAAAAGTTCAGATGGATGCACGCCGAATTTGGAGACATGCTTCCGGATGATCCCTCTCCAGAAGTTCAGAACCTTGCACCAAAAATTGATGTCAAAATTGTTCCTCAACAAATAAGAGGTGATGTATGCGCCAATGATCGAACGTTTCTGAGTTCTGGCTATCTCCATGGACAGTTGTGCAAGTCTTGGGTGTGTCTCGGGATCCATGCTTCCAAATGTAAGTGTCTTGAAGAAATACCAGTATGCTTCATGTGATAGGTGCTTTAGAGTTAGAGCCTGTGCTGTTCCAAATTTTGCAACTCTGTCTAAACGGCTTGTGACTATGATTTTACTCCCGCAACAAAAGCTCCGTTTGGAAGCAAGATAGAACCTACTCCAAGCATCTTCATAGAGATTTCTAGATAGTTCTATAACAACTAGCAATCTCTTGCCTTTGTTCGAGTTTGACACTTGATTTTGATGTTTCATCGCATATCCTTGTCTGAAAGCTAGCTCGTCATCTTTAAAATCAAGGTCATTCAGCCACAAGATTTCTGAGAAATAATCTTGGACTCTTTCATCCTTGCAAACATGAGCGACTAGGGTACTCTTGCCGACTCTGGGTGGACCGACAATTGGCAGGACCTCCAACTCTTGAGAACTATGAGGCTGTGTGTGCAGCAGAAATTTAATGACAAGTTCTGCTTCCACCTGGCGACCAAACATGCAGTTACCCAGTAGGATATGCATGCTGTAAGGTTGGCGACACAGACGAGGGTAGCTCGCCAAGAACATGACCAACTCATTCAGATCAACAATCATGGAGCTCAATCTGTCTAGTGCCTCTTGTAGCTGTTCCCGAAACTGTGCAGTTTGACTGAAGAAATAGGGATGCTTTGCAGAGGCTACCTTGGATAGGGACATAAATCGACTCACAACTTGATCACTGTCATCCTCTCCATAGTGAGGCTGGTACCTGAAGGCGTCGAGTGTGTAATAGCCTCGGTGCATGGCGTCTCTCAGCATGCCCAGCTGCTGGATCATGGCTTGATTAGTGATGCGCCGCACCATGGCCTCCTCGTCGATGGCCTGTGCTCGGAGAAGAGTCCTCTGGAGGCTTTCCTCCATGGCCAGTGCCGGCGGCTTAGAGAACTTGTCGATGATGAAATTCATGGATCTAGTCATCAATTCACCCAAGGCTGCAGAAAGGAAACTTTCCATGTGAGTCCTCTCTTTCTTCTCAGGAAGAGAACACAGCAGGATGGGTAAGAAAACACAAGGTGAGTTTTGATGTTTCTGAAACTATGTAAGCTATGCTTCACATCAAAGCTCCAAGGAGAGAAAGGGCGTTGGGCTCAAGAAGCAAAGACATACAAAGAGTCAATAGTCCATTCACATGTATGACTTTTGGGACTGCTGATGCATGACCTTTAGGACTGCTTTTGCCTTCACATGGTTATTCTGATTGACATTTTATTTTTCTTTGAACTTGCTACCGGTTGGGTACTTCCATAGAATACGTACAGCCCTTGACTGTTGAATTCCAAGCCTTCGCTAAGTGAACCACTGAGCCATCACCATCTATGATCTGTGTAATTACTCTGTAGACCACCTATGATATCAAGGTCACAAAAATCAGATTGTTAGCTTAGCAACTGATATACTGTAGTTACAGAGGACCAATGAGATTAGAATCTCAGAGGACCAAGTACAAAAATTCCGAATGCATTCATTCAAGTGTACACAAGAAAACAGAGCAAGCAGTATACTGGATCAAACTGCTGCACTGTACAATAGCTCATGTAGAAAACACTTTTTCAATTCCTTTGCTGCTCAGTAATTTTACTGGCCCAGCCTAAAGTTAGATGAGTTCCAAGATCCATTGTCTGTCAATGTTACAGGAACACATTTTGCATATAACACTTTAAAATTTAAAATTCAAAAGCTTGTTAGCTGTAGTTTTACTTAGCATATTGCAGTAGATACCTTTAAGTTGGTGTGATTTGAGAACACTCTGACTACGATAAGAGAAGACAATGAGATTAGAATCTCAGAGGACCAAGTACAAAAATTTCGAATGCATTCATTCAAGTGTACAAATTTTGTATACTATGCAATCATGAGATGCGGAAAAAAAATCATTACAACTAACTCCAGCCAATTTCCAACTCTTTCTGGGCTAGAGATTGGTGGGATGCCAAACTTCTTGAACCAAGTCGACTCTGCTTGGCATGCAACAGGGCACTGATAAGTTGTTCCATCTCCATAAGGCAACCAGTCATGCAAACTACCAAACATGACTGAGGTTCTATTGACAGGATGGCCTGCTGGGTTGAACTGAAAAGATAAAGCCGAGAAGACAGGCTTGAAGGTTGAAGCCCAGGCTGAGGCTGCTTTCTGGAGTAAAGCCAACAATAGGGAAAGATTCACCATATCCCATGAAAATATATGCCTCCAACTCATGTGTCATTACGTAGATAAGAACTTACACTTCAGATATGAAAATCCGGCACACTTCAGAATTGACTCTGCTGTAACTTATGACATCCTACCCACAAAAAGTGAATAAAATTATATACATAAACCAGAAAAGGAAAAATTAACAGAGTGTAGCTCCATCTTTCATAGAGTGCTTCCTCTTCACACCTGTAATTTTTTGCTCTCGAATCTCACAAGCATTGACATAGCTATAGTAGGGGGCCAGCTGGGATCTCCATACTAGGACCTCAAATTTTCCATGTCTCTTAATGCTTCCAAACAACAAATCTTGGATTCTTATCTCCGGAACCTCCTCTTGTGGAGAACAGTGATACTGATGACAAATCATGAAATCTTCGGAAGGTGTAGCCATTCTTCCATGCTGTACAGGTCTGTTTTGGTACAGAAGATCAAACGGATGCACGCCGAATTCAGAGACATGCTTCTGGATGGCCCTTCTCAAGAAGCTCAAAACCTTGCGCCAAAAGTGTATGTTCAAATTGTCCCTCAACAAATAAGACATGATGTATGCACCATGGAATGAACCATACTGCAATCTAGCTATCTCCATGGCAAGTTGTGCAAGACTTGGGTGCTTCTCAGGGTCCATGCTTCCAAATGTAAGTGTCTTGAAGAAATACCAATATGCCTCCTTGGAAAGAAACTTCAGAGTTAGAGCCGGTGTTGTTCCAAACTTTACAATCTTGTCTGAACGGCCTGTGACTATTATTTTACTACCACTAGAAAAGCTTCCTCTGGAACCAAGATACAACCTATTCCATGCCTCTTCGCTGAGATTTCCAGATAGTTCAATGACAACAAGAAATCTCTTGCCTCTGTTCGAGTTTGGCATACAATTTTTATGGTTCATCACATATCCTTGTCTGCAAACTAGCTCATCATTTGTAAAATCGAACTCACACAACCACAAGATTTCTGAGAAATAATCACGGACTCTTTCGTCCTTGCAAACATGAGCGACTAGGGTACTCTTGCCGACTCTGGGTGGACCAACAATTGGCATGACCTCCAATTCTTGAGAACAATGAGGGTGTGTGTGCAACAGGAATTTAATAACTAGTTCTGCTTCCATCTGGCGACCAAACATGCAGTTACCAAGTAGGATATGCATGCTGCAAGGTTGGCGATACAGACGAGGGTAGCTCATCATGAAAATGACTGACTCATTCAGATCAAACATCATGGACCTCAATCTGTCAAGTGCATCTTCTAGTTGTACCTGGGACTGTGCAGTTCGACTGAAGAAATAGGGATCCTTTGGAGAGGGTACCTTGGATAGGGACATAAAGCCCCTAATAGCTGGATCATTGCCCTCCTCTCCGTAGTGAGGCTGGTACCTGAAGGCATCGAGTGCGTAATAGCCTCGGTGCATGGCATCTCTCAGCATGCCCAGCTGCTGGATCAAGGCTTGATTTGTGATGTGCCGTCCCATGGCCTCCTCATCGATGACCTGTGCTTGGAGAAGAGCCCTTTGTAGGCTATCCTCCATGGCCATTGCGGGCCGCTTCAAGCACTTGTTGATGATGAAGTTTATGGGTCGAGTCATCAGCTCTCCCAGGACTGCAGGAAGGAAATTTTCCATGTGAGTTCTCCCTTCCTGCTCAGGAAGACAAGGCAGGAAAACATGAGGTGAGTTTTGATGTTTCTGAAACTCTGTATTCTCTGCTTCACGTCAAAGCTCAAGTTAGAAAGGGCCTGTAAGAATGATTGAGCTCAAGAAGACATATAAGAGTAACTAAATTGAAAGAGAGTCAAAAGTCCATTCACATGTATGACCTTTGGGATTGCTTTCGTCTTCACCTGGTTATTCTGATTTGACTTTTTATTTCTCTGTTTACACTTCCAGAGAATACATACAGCCCTTGACTGTTGAATTCCAATCCTTCGCTAAGTGAATCACTAAGACATCAACATCCATGATCTATGTAATTTCTCTGTAGAGTACCTATGATATCAAGGTCACAAAAATAAGATTGTTAGCTTAGCAACTGGTATACTGTAGTTCTGTATCCATGATCTATGTAATTTCTCTGTAGAGTACCTATGATACCAGCTAAGAACTATATTAATCAGTGTCCTCTGTTCCACTTTTTAACCAACTGACTGAACAGGAGTTGCCTTCAGACCAGATTTTGCACTATAAATTCCCGATGAAGCAATTGACCTTCTTGTGTTGGCTAATATCGCTAACAGTAGAAACTTAAATGCTATTTCAAAAGCTTGTGTAGACAACACAATTTTTTAGTTCCTTTCCTGCCTAAATTTAGATGAGTTTCAAGATCCCACCATATGTCAATGTCACAGGGACACTTGCATACAACACTTTAAAATTGAAACTTCTAAGCTGTAGTTTTAATTAGCATATTGCAGATACCTGTAAGTTGGAGTGATTGGAGCACCTGCTGACCATCCAAAAAGAAGACAATTTGAATATCAGATGACTGCTGCACTTTAGAGTACATGTACAAAGATTTGTGTACATATACAGCTCATAATGTGAAACAATTCAGTAGACATTACTGATAGTTAAGCCTAGCTGCTTGTATCTTACTTTCCTGTTTTTACTATTCACTGTCTAAGTGTTTTCAGGTGGCTTAGCACCCAAGTTTGGTATCTGCTTTATGCAGCAGAATATGCTAGAGTAGGTAAGAGTAGGAAAAGCCACTTTGCTATATAAGCAGTGGCAGACCATCTTGTATTCCAAGTCTTGTAATTTTCAGTTTCAATCCAAGCGGCCTAGTGGCCAAGCTGCCCCTGGGCTTAGCCCAAATCTGAGATCCATTTTGTTCATGTCTGGGCAACAATTACAACTGACTCCAATCTATTTCCAACTCTTTGCGGGCCAGATATTGGTGGGAAGCCCAACCTTCTTGAGAGCTTCTTCTTTACTTGCTAGAGGGAGATGATAAGTTGTTCCATCTCCGTAGGGCAACAGTCAGGCAAACCACCAAGCATGACCATGAGGCTCTGTTGACAATGGCCTGCTGGGTTGAAGTGAAAACAGAATGACAAAAAATACAAGTTCAGTTCCAAGCTGAGGGTGCTATCTGTGGTGAAACCAATGACAAGGAAGGATTCACCATATTTCATGAAAATCTATGACTCTGGCTCATACGTTATTATGCATATAAGCACTTATACTTCACATGTGAAAATGTAGCAGTACAGTTTGGCAGTGTTGTAACCTATCACACTTTGCATGATTTATGTTTTTAATGTGCTCTAACTTGAGACATCCCAACGAAAAAACAAAAAGAAAGGAACAAAAACATGTCCATACATGAACCAGGAAATGACAAAATTAACAGAATGTGGGTCCATCTTTCATCCAGTGCTTCCTCTTTGCACCTGTAATTTTTCGCTCTCGAATCTCACAAACATTGACATAGCTGTAGTAGGGGGGTATCTGAGATCTCCATACTAGGACCTCAAATTTTCCTTGTTTCTTAATGCTTCCATACATCACATCTTGGATTCTTATCTCTGGAACCTCCTCTTCAGTTGAGCGGTGATACTGATGACAAATCATGAAATCTTCAGAAGGTGCAGCCATTCTTCGAAGCTGTACAGGTTTGTTTTGGTTTAGAAGATCAAATGGATGCACGCCGAATTTGGAGACATACGTCTGGATGAACCCTCTCATGAAGCTCAGAACCTTACACCAAAAGTGTATGCTAAAATTGTCCTTCAACAAACAAGAGATGATATATGCACTATTAATTGAACGATGCTGCAGTCTAGCTATCTCCATGGCCAGTTGTGCAAGCCTAGGGTGCATCTCGGGATCCATGCTTCCAAATGTAAGTGTCTTGAAGAAATACCAGTAAGCCTCAGGGGACAGGTACTTCAGAGTTAGAGCTGGTGTTGTTCCAAACTTTACAATCATGTCTGAACAGCTTGTGACTATTATTTTACTACCACTAAGAAAGCTACGTTTGGAAGCAACATAAAACCTATTCCATGCATCCTCACAGAGATTATCATATAGTTCAATAACAACTAGCAATCTCTTGCCTTTCTTCAAGTTTGACAAATGATTTTGATGTTTCGTTGCACATCCCTGTCTGAAAGTTAGCTCACCATCTGTAAAATCACAGTCGTGCAGCCACAAGATTTCGGAGAAATAATCACGGACTCTTTCATTCTTGCAAACATGAGCAATTAGGGTACTCTTACCGACTCTGAATGGGCCAACAAGTGGTAGGACCTCCAATTCTTCAGAACTGTGAGGTTTTGTGTGCAAAAGGAATTTAATGATAAGTTCTGCTTCCATCTGGCGATCAAACATGCAGTTACCCAGAATGATATGCATGCTGTAAGGCTGGCGATACAGGCGAGGATAGCTCATCAAGAACATGACCAACTCATTCAGATCAACAATCATGGAGCTCAATCTGTCAAGTGCCTCTCGTAGTTGTTGAAGGAATCTTGCAGTTTGACCAGAGAAATAGGGTTCCATTGGAGAGGGTACCTTGGATACGGAGATAAAGTAATTCACAGCTTGATCTTTGCCATCCTCTTCTACATAGTAAGGCTGGTACCTGAAGGCATCAAGTGCATAATAGCCTTGGTGCATGGCATCTCTCAACATGTCAAGCTGGTGGATCATAGATTGATTTGTGATGTGCCGTCCCATGGCCTCCTCGATGATGACCTGTGCCCGAAGAAGAGCCCTTTGTAGGCTTTCCTCCACAACCAGTGCTGGCGGCTTCGAGCACTTGCTGATGATGAAATTTATGGATCGGGTCATCAGCTCACCAAGGACTGCAGAAAGGAAACTTTCCATTTGGGAGATCACTCTCGCTCCTCAGGAAGACAAGGCTGCAGGATGGGTAAGAAAGCACACTGTAAGTTTTGATGTTGCTGAACTGTGTACTCTATGCTTCTCATGAAAACTCCAAGGAGAGCAAGGGATTTTAAGAACAATTCGGGTCAAAAATCCAAGACGTATAAGAATAACTAAATTGATAAAGTCAATAGTCCATTCACATGTATGACCTTTGAACTGCTTTCGCCTTCACCTGATTATGCTGACTTAACTTTTTCTTTACAACCAGTTGGCTTACAGCCCTTGAATGTTGCATCCCGACCCTTCGCTATGTGAAGCACTAAGCCATCACAATCCATGACCTATGTAATTTCCCTGTAGAGCATCTATGATATGAAGGTCACAAAAATCAAGCCATCACCATCCATGACCAACGTAATTTCTCCGTAGAGCACCAATATGGTATGAAGGTCACAAAAAACAGATTGTCAGATTAGCAACAGATGCATGTTCTGTGTACCAGCAACTCCAAAGAAAGTACCAGGTATATAAACCAGTGCCCGGCTTTTGGACTAAAGCTGTGTGATTTGGCACTTCCTTTAGACCCAAAAGCTTTTTTTTTTTTTGAACCAGCACTAGTTGTGCCAATTTCTATTAATAGAGAAGAGGTTACAAAGTCCCACGGAGGTGGTAAAGAAATTAATTAAAAAAAAAGATATGGCTACTCTCTGGAATACAGGGATGCTAAGTGTTTGCCTCCTGCTCCCCAAGATGTTGCTTCCTCTTTAATCTTTGTGGTGATTGATGCTATGGATGCTGCTTTATGTTGAAAGATTCTCTGATGCCGCTCCTTCCAAATAGCCCCAAAAGCTTTTGGATCAATGAGACAGAATGGACTCGAGAATCGAGATAGAATACCATTCTTTGTGTGGTAGTGATATTACCTTCATTTCCCGCGAGCCCAAATCGTTGATAGGATTACGGATCCTACCGCGTAGATCACGGAGTCCGTAGGGGTGAGAGGGAGGTGGAGCTGGCTGGGAACCTCGCTGCCGGCAGCTAGGCGCCGTGGTGGAGGCTGGACGCGGGGAGCAGGGAGGAGGGGGCGGCTAGGGCAACTCTCCCGGCTCCCTAAGGAAGCCGGAAACAAATATATTGTTTCTGCTTAATTATCCAAATGTCTTACAAGCCATATATATAGCTCTCACAAATAAGGGATATATCTAATAAATAGGCTAAATAATAGATAATATGGGTTGTTAGCCCCCTAATGCCGGCGCACAAGCTCAGCCACTAATGGGCCTCCACCTGGTATATGTGACGCCGGTCATAACATCTCTCCCCGCCTGCGCAAACAGCTCGTCCTCGAGCTGGAAGTCGGGGAAGTGGTCGCGGAACTCGTCGAGGGCTTCCCACGTAGCGTCGTCTTCAGGGAGGTCGTGCCACTGGATCAACACCTGCCACACACCACGGCGCTGAAGCGCACGGAGAGCCCGCGCCGGAGCAGGAAGCAGCCGGCCATCCATGGCCGGAGGGAGACTGGTCGGGGTTGCTGGAGGGTCGCCGCGGTGAGGCTTCAGGAGACCAACGTGGAAGACGTCGTGGATGCGGGCGTTCTCAGGCAGCTGGAGGCGGTACGCGACACGGCCAATGCGTTCCAGCACCTGGAACGGACCAGCATAGCGAGGACCCAACTTGCGCTTAGCCCGCGGGTCGAGGGACTGTGCGGTGCGGTGGAGGAGGCGCAGCCATACCCAGTCGCCCACCTAGAACTCCACATCGCGGTGGTCGGCGTCGTAGTACTTCTTGGACAGCTGCTGCGCCTGGAGGAGTCGTTGGCGCACCTCGGCCAGCAGCTCATCGCGGTCGCGGAGAAGGCTGTCGACGGCGTCGGTCCTCGCCGTCCCCGGCCTGTACGGCAGAATAGGCGGAGGAGGGTGGCCGTACACCACCTCGAAGGGAGTCATCCGAAGGGCCGTGTGGAAGGAGGTATTGTAGCAATACTCCGCCCACGACAGCCAGTCCACCCACGCCCTTGGCCGGTCACCTGTAACACAACGGAGATACATGGCAATCACCTTGTTGACCACCTCCGACTGGCCGTCGGTCTGAGGATGAAAAGCGATGCTCATGCGAAGTTTGACGCCCGCCATCTGGAAGAGATCCCGCCAGACATGGCCAGTGAACACGGGGTCCCGATCACTAACGATCGACGAAGGAAATCCGTGGAGCCGGACGACGTTGTCGAAGAAGGCGCGAGCGACGGAGGTAGCCGTGTAGGGGTGCCCAAGCGCAATAAAATGCGCGTACTTGGAGAAGCGGTCGACGACGGTGAGGATGATAGATTTCCCGCCAACCTTGGGCAGCCCTTCGATGAAATCCATGGAGATGTCGGCCCAGACTTGGTCAGGCACCTCCAGCGGCTGGAGCAGCCCGGCCGGCTGGCATGCCTCCGTCTTGTTGCGCTGGCACGTCGCGCAAGTGCGCACCCAGTCCTGGACTAGGGAGCGATCCCCTGGGATGTAGAAGTCGGCGCGGAGGCGGTGGAGAGTCTTCTGTACACCCTCATGTCCAGCAGCATGGGCCAGCTGCAGGGCTTGGTGGCGCAGGTCACCGACGTCGGGTACGAAGATACGCCGGCCATGCAGCAGCAACCCGGCGTCCGCGTGCCATGGCACCGCCAAGTCGCCCGCGTGCAGGCGGTGCAGCAGCTACTGCGCGTCCGGGGCGTTGGTTGTAGCGCTGCGGACCGCATCCAGGAAGGCGAAGGATGGCCCTGGCCGCGCCCGCGCCTGCTGCAGCGTCCACAGCCTCGGCGTCATGCCGGGACAGCGCATCGGCCACGGTGTTGAGGCGGCCCGGGCGATATTCCACCGCGAAGTCGAAGCCGAAAAGCTTGCTGAGCCACTGATGCTGGGGAACTGTGGACAAGCGCTGGTCAAGCAGAAATTTAAGACTGTAATGATCAGTACGGACCAGAAAGTGACGCCCCCACAAATACGGTCGCCAATGACGAACGGCTTGCACCAGCCCGATGAGTTCGCGCTCATAAGCCGCCAGCTTGAGATGGCGGGCAGCAAACGGCCGGCTGCAGTAGGTGAGGGGTCCAGCGCCCTGGTGAAGGACGGCACCAAACCCCGCACCCGACGCGTCGCAATCCACGATGAAGAGCCTGTCGAAGTCAGGCATCTGCAGGACTAGGCCCGTAGTGAGGGCGGTCTTGAGTGCCTCAAACGCCGTGGTCGCGTCGTCGTCCCAAGCAAACGCGTCTCGCCGCAAGAGACGTGTCAGCGGGGCAGCGATGATGCCGAAATCCTTAATGAACTTCCTGTAGTAGCCTGCGAGGCCTAGGAAGCCTCGGAGACCGCGGGCGGAGCATGGGGTCAGCCACGCATGAACTGCCGCGACCTTGTCCGTGTCCATGGCCACTCCGTCCTTGGAGATAACATGGCCTAAATAAGCCATGGACGCAGCGCCGAAGGAGCACTTGGAGCGCTTGAGGTGGAGGTTGTGCGCTCGCAGGGCGTGGAGGACGATGTTGACATGTTGCAGGTGTTCGGCCCAGGAGGAACTGTAGATCAGGATGTCATCAAAAAATACCAGCACAGACCTGCGCAAGTACGGCCGGAGGACATCGTTCATCAACGCCTGAAAGGTAGCTGGAGCGTTGGAGAGACCGAACGGCATCACCAAAAACTCATAGTGGCCATGGTGCGTGCGGGACGCTGTTTTAGCGATGTCGTCGGATGCATGCGCACCTGGTGATAACCAGAGCGCAAATCCAGCTTGGTGAAGAAACGCGCACCATGGAGCTCATCAAGCAGCTCGTCCACCACTGGAATCGGAAACTTGTCCTTGGCGGTCTTGGCGTTGAGGGCACGATAGTCGATGCAGAAGCGCCAGGACTTGTCTTGCTTCCGCACCAAGAGAACGGGTGCGGAGAACGGCGAGGTGCTCGGTCGAATGATGCCTTGCGCGAGCATCTCCGCACACTGACGTTCCAGCTCGTCCTTTTGGAGCTGGGGGTAGCGGTAAGGGCGCACCGCCACCGGCGCGGTACCGGGCAACAGGTGAATGCGGTGATCGTAGGGGCGCGCCGGAGGGAGCCCGCGGGGCTCGTCGAAGATAGCGCCGTGCTGCTGAAGGAGGCTGTCCAACAGGGGCAGCGCCAGGTCGGTGGTGACTGCGGCCACAGCCGAGCGCTGCTGGTCGGTAGGCGTCGCCGAGCCGCCCATGCCTTGCCAAGTGACGCGCCGACCGTCGCGCCAGAACACCATGGTGAGGGCTGTGCAGTCCCACAAGATGGGTCCTAGTGTCCGAAGGAAGTCGAAACCGAGGATGAAGTCGAACCCGCCGAGGTCCAGACCAACGCACGTAATGATGAAGTCGTCGTCAGCGATGCGGATGGGGACGGCGCGAGCGATCCCCGCGCAAGCTAGGCGGTCACCATTAGCGACCGTGACGCGAAGATCCTCGCCACCGGAGGGAGAGAGCCCTAGGCGGCGCATGGCAGCACCCTGGAGGAAGTTGTGCGTGGACCCGGTGTCGAGGAGGGCGAGGAAGCGCCCTCCCTTGATGGAGACCGGCAGGAGCATGGAGTTTGCCGGCCTGATCCCTGCAACAGCATGCAGAGAGACGATGAAGGCATTAGCCCTAGCGAGCTCCGGGGCCGCCGGTTCCTCCAAGTGGACGACAACCGCAGCAGCGTCATCAGCCGCGATGTCGTCGATGAAATCGTCGCACTCCACGTAGATCAGGCGCTGGCAGACGTGGCCGCGAACATAAGGCTCGTCACAATTAAAACAGAGCCCTTGTCGTCGGCGCTCAGCCATCTCCGCCGGAGTGAGGCGGCGGAACGGACGCACAGCCGGCGCGTTGGCAGCTGCTGGCCCGACTGCTGGAGGGGGCAGCGCGCCCCCGGGACCGGAGCCGCGCCCGGCGCGCGTGGGAGGGGCGGCAGCCCCTGGCGTTGAGGAGGATGGTTGCCCCGCTGTGGGGCAGGGGGCACTGGAACGGCCACGCAGAGCTCAAACGCCCGAGCCAAGTACATGGCAGATTGGAGGTCCCGCGGCGTGCGCATCTCCACATGCACTTTGATATGGTCCGGTAGCCCGCCCACGTACAACTCCTCCTTTTGTCGAGGGGAGAGGTCACGGGCATGGCACAGGACGGCGTTGTAGCGCTCGGAGTAATCTTGCACGGTGGAGAGGAACGGCAGGCGTGCCAACTCGGCCAAGCGAGTGCCCTGTACAGTCGGACCAAAGCGGAGGGAGCAGAGTTCCCGGAAGCGCTCCCAGTGCGGCATGCCCTCATCTTGTTCCAGGGCGTAGTACCATGTTTGTGCAGCGCCCTTCATGTGATAGGACGCGAGCCAGGTGCGCTATGAAGCCATCGTCTGCTGTCCTCGGAAGAATTGCTCACATTGGTTCAACCAATTGAGCGGGTCGACGGAGCCGTCATACGTGGGGAACTCGAGTTTGTAGAACTTTGGAGCAGCCTGGGCGCCGAAGATAGCGGACTGATCCGCTGCTGTGGGGGCCCCGGGGAGGGAGGCGTCCACCCCCCCCCCCCCCGGAGAGGACCTGCGGCACTGCTGATGACGACGTGGGCGCGGCGGCTGCTTGGGTGACGGTGGTGGAGTAGACCGGAGGAGCGGCCGAGCCCATCGCCCATGATGGAATCAGGGACGGCGAGGCCGGCCAGCGAAGAAGATTGAGCGGCACTCCTGGGCCTGAGACCGGCATCCCGTAAGGGAAACTCGAGGGCGGAAGCAGCGGCTGGGAGCTCACAGAGGGAACCCCCGTGGACAGCGGCGGCGGCGAGAACGGCAGGGGGGAGGGCTGCTGGACGAGTCCCGCCCAAGCCGCCTGCATGGACGCGATGTTGCGGTTGATGTTGATGATCGCAGCAGACAACGTCGAGCCTTCCGAGACCTCGGAGGCCGCAGATTGGAGCGGCGCGGTGGAGGTAGATGGTGGTGGTGGGAAGGAGGAGGTCGGCTGAGATTGTGACATCGTTCCTGAGCAGTCTGATACCAGGCTGATAGGATTACGGATCCTACCGTGTAGATCACGGAGTCCATAGGGGTGAGAGGGAGGTGGAGCTGGCTGGGAACCTCGCTGCCGGCGGCTGGGCGCCATGGTGGAGGCTGGACGCGGGGAGCAGGGAGGAGGGGGCGGCTAGGGCAACTCTCCCGGCTCCCTAAGGAAGCCGGAAACAAATATATTGTTTCTGCTTAATTATCCAAATGTCTTACAAGCCATATATATAGCTCTCACAAATAAGGGATATATCTAATAAATAGGCTAAATAATAGATAATATGGGTTGTTAGCCCCCTAATGCCGACGCACAAGCTCAGCCACTAATGGGCCTCCGCCTGGTATATGTGACGCCGGTCATAACAATCGTACTCCAGCATTGTTGTGCCCGCCTCGAAGTGCAAAAGCAGGGAGCGTTCCGTTCCCCACGAGCCGTCGTTGTGTGCCGGTGCTGGTGCATTGCGGATGCGGGCGCGCTCCTCATCCAAGGTGTTGGCGAGAAATAGGTGGGCACGAAGCGGGCGCTCGGGCCGGGGCCGTCTTTGGAGAGGAAACCCAGCATCGAAGGCGGGCGACACCCCGCGGTGGAGGTCACGGTAGCGGCGGCAGGTACCCTGGCCCCGTCACGAGGCGGCGCCAGCATTTGCAGACGAGCGGGCTAGCTGGGAGCGTAGCGCGGCGGGACCTCCTCCATCGCCATCAGCGCGCTCGCCGGCGGCGGATCTGCTTCCACGGTGGTTGGCCGGCGGGGCGCAGCAGGTGAGGAAAGGATCTACTGCTCTGCTCCGTGCTCTGCTTTCAGGCTTCCAGGTGGGGTCATGGGATCAGAGACAGAGAGATCTTGACTTGGTCTTGGGACAATCGCTGACCGTGCAAATGGAATCGAACGGTCCAGGTGGGCTAGACCGCCAGCTGTCCAAAAATCCAAGCAGACTGGGCCCTCGATGTTCAGGAAAATGGCATTCAGCTAATTTCGCCCAACCAACTGATGAACAGATCATCTTCAGTTCCCTGTTGTTCTAATCTCGCATGGATAAAATGCATTCAGATACCAACACGGCAACAGCCATGCATGCTTTACATAAGTTCCTGAATCGTTCAGATCCCTGCAATGCAATCTCGCTGCCCCATCACTATCACTATCTGCATGTTACATGTTCTTCTCTTCCTGTTCAAGGCTAATGTTCAGGAACACGTACAGATTAACGCATCAGATCACTTCAACAGCATGCATCAGCTAGTTCACCCATAGCTGATTACCCTATCTTTTCGACAAATCGTAAACCTTAGAAATCTGAGAGAAAAACTGAAGGACCGGAAACGGCGACCAGAGGGGGGGTGAATGGGAGCCTCCAATTTCTTCCGAAATTTTCAACCACTGTCCCAACATCAATCCCCAAAAAGCATTCACGAAAGACTTGATGACCACGACCCTAGAGAAGGGTGGATACTCCCTCAGAACACAACGGGTCACCACAGAGCAAACGGAACAAGGATCGAAGCCCAAACGAGCAAACTCCCAAAATAAAACAGCACTGCTCCTGCAAATATCGGACACGTCCGGTATTTTCGGACACGTCCGGTATTATCTCGGACACGTCCGGGATTTTCAGCAGCAAGTTGACCAAAAGAGAAAAATCCGAAACCCCATCAAACGGTGTCCAAAAATCATGAAATTTTAACCATAGCTCTTTAGACACCAAGGGAAGATCTCCACAAAATTTCAGCTCAAAACTCCAAAGTGAGAAATATCAGACACGTCCGGTATGATATCGGACACGTCCGGTATTTTCAGCAGCAAGCTGACCAAAAGAGAAAAATCCGAAACCCCATCAAACGGTGTCCAAAAATCATGAAATTTTAACCATAGCTCTTTAGACACCAAGGGAAGGTCTCCACCAAATTTCAGCTCAAAACTCCAAAGTGAGAAATATCGTACACGTCCGGTATCATATCGGACACGTCCGGTATGAACGAGCAGTTTCTCGAGAAAAATCAAATTAAGCCATAACTTGATCAAATCAACTCCAAATGACTTGAAACTTTGCACAAGGGTTCACAAGCGAGTAGAAAGGCAACCTCTAAAGGATCATGGCCCGAAACAAACTCTAACTCCGTGAATCGAAGGAATTGAAGAATCCCCAAAGAAATAGGTCAAGAACTTAAATTGCTCGGATCTGCGATCTCGTGAGGAATTAGTGGATTTCCTTCGGTGGAAAGCTTCTACTCATGTCATTGATCGATCCAAGGCAACAAGAACGAACCGAAACCATCCCAAATCGAAGAAACGAGAGGGGAAACAAGAAGGGACAAAAGGAGCTCGTGAAGAACACCAAAATCACATCAAGAACACAACTAAATCATGAATCCCGGAGGACATACGGTGGTTACGGCCACCGATTCCTTCAAAACCAAGTCACAATTTGAGTTGTGGACCTCTCTCATACATGGAAGCAAACTAGAGGAAGAAACCCTAAAGGAGAAAATGAAAACTGGAGGAGGTCAGGGAGATGGGGGCTCCCTCATCCTATTTAACAGGGCTATTACACATTCCCAGTTTTGCCCCTGGATACAAATGAGTTGAACCGCTAAGCCCAAGGGCGTTGTTGTCCAACCCGGTGTAATCTTGATCCGACGGCCACCGCGCCTTCTCATCGGTAGCTTCGCCTCGACGCGAACTCCCCGATGCCGCCACGTGCCGTCCGTCCCTCCTCGGAACCTCCGCCCGGGTTTTGAGGCCCAAACCCGTAAACCGTCCATCCGATGGTTTTGAGGTCCAAACCATCAAACCGTCCGCGAGTAGCGTATTCCATACGCATCCCCCGCCATCCGACGCGTGTCACCGCCGTCCTCGACCGGCCGGCCCGCCAAGTCCTCCTGAGCCTCGCTCGACTCACGCGTCCGCCGTCTTGACCCGGTCAACACCGTCACCCCATGTCTTCTTGCACTTGTTGATGTCCCAAGTGTCAGCCACCGCGGCTAGTCACCCGGCCTCTGGGTCCCTCGGTCCAAGCCTCACGTCCGTCCTTCACCGCTCCCGGTCCGTCGGCACGGCACGTCCTCCTTGACCTTCACCTCACCGTCGACCACCGCATCCGAGCTCCACACCTGCACAACACAAGCCAAAAGACATGTCGCACACATAGCTTTCGCCATGGTAGGGTTAGTCACCACTCAACCTACTTCGTGGATCACATTGACAATCACTCATCACAAAACGAACACACAAGGGTACTTGTCAACCTTGTGTTCGCAATCTCCCCCTTGATGAGTGCATTGTCAACACCAATACATGAACAGCTTGAGCAAAAGAAAAAGAAGAGGAAAAGAAAGAAAGAACTCACCCAAATGACCAAAAGCCAAAGAAAAGCCAAGAACCGGGTCATTTGAAAATGAGCAAAACTTGGTCCCCAAAGACATGGGCAACGGCTCGACGCAACCAAGTAAAGCAAAACTAGCCCTCAAGAAGAGGCAACGGGCTCAACACCACTAGCAAAGCTCGAAAAGCCGAAAAACTGCTAGACCCTCCAGAAGAGGCAAAGGCTCAACACATCTAGCAAAACACCTCAAATGCAACCCCCCTGAACAAGTGCAATCTCTCTCAAATGAATGCATATCTCTCAACTTTAGGTGGAATTAGAAGTTTGAAATTGGAAGTTTCTTCCCCTTGTGTCATTGTGAGTGTGGAAAACTTCTCCCCCTTGTTGACATATGCACTTATCAAGCTAGAGCCCAAAGATTGCATCTCCCCCTCAAATCATGCTATGAATGCAGAAATGCACGAATGCAGAAGCTTCAAGATTATAGTAAGTAGATTGAAAAGAGGCTCTAGTTGATGCTGTCATGTATATATAGCAACACATATAAGTGCTAGCAAATGCTCAAAGTGACCAAATGAAACGAAATATGGCATTTAAGCAATTTTGATCAAGTTTGAGCAATTTTAAAAGAGGGTTCACCACCAAAGGAGCACATAGCAAAAATAGACAGGAGATCGACCTTGTGCTACACATGTATGCAAAGTGAACTACCCCAAACAAGGTTCACACATCATGTCATGAGACAAACTTGTGGTTTGATCAAATTTTAGACACCAATTGAAATTTATCAGAGTTATGCAGCTTATTACCAAAGTTTGTCAGGCAAGTGTGTGCGGGAGGTTATCTGTGCCACCAAAACCTGACTTAGCGACCATGTCAAGCCTATGCCAAAAGCAATCAGAAGCTTAAGACAATGATCTCGGTATCCATTACAGAGCTCAAGTTCACCAATAAGTGCAATTTGGAGCTGTCTCGATAGTCTGACATAGGATAGTACAGACCCATCCCGATCTTTTCAAATCACTTAGTTTGATTTTCAAGTTTTAGCACAAATTCAAGTTTCTCAAGCAAGTGTGTAACTCAAAGTATGAGCCGTAGCAACTAAGAATATACATGAAGCAA
The DNA here is from genome assembly GCF_019320115.1 of Miscanthus floridulus. Lineage (NCBI taxonomy): Eukaryota > Viridiplantae > Streptophyta > Magnoliopsida > Poales > Poaceae > Miscanthus > Miscanthus floridulus. The sequence goes on along the minus strand of NC_089582.1, from coordinate 12,129,213 downwards.
GAAAAAGATCTCAACACATTCTACACATGCTAGTGCCACAAGTAGTGGTGAACACATTTCATGTTTCAACAAGTTTTAATCAAGTTCACAGTTTGGAAAACAAGCTTAGCTCATAACATGCATCAATTGATCAAGAGGAGCCTAAGCCAAAAGCACATCATGTATATCCATAACATCCCCAACAAGAGCATAGTGTCAATCTAGCTACTATAAGGATGAAGCTCAGGATGCAATATGATACATGATGATATGATATGCAAGTATGATATAAAAACAAAAACAAAGGCTAAACTACAAAGAAAAGCAAAACTAGAATACAAAAACCAAAATTCCCCTCCTCTAAAAAGGGAAACAAACTCCAAGCTCCCCTCGCAAGCGAGCAAACTGGGCTTGGTCAAGTGGTTTGGTGAAGATATCTGCGAGCTGGTTTTGGGTATCAATGTGGTGCAGATCGATATCACCTTTCTCATAGTGGTCACGCAAGAAGTGAAAGCGAACTTCTATGTGCTTTGTCTTTGAGTGAAGGACTGGGTTTTTGGCTACACTTATGGCACTGGTGCTATCACAAAACAAAGGCACTCGCCTAAACTCTAACCCAAAGTCTCTCAGAGTAGCTATCATCCAAAGCAACTGGGAACAACAAGCAGCAGCAGCAACATACTCAGCTTCTGTGGTGGATTGGGCGACGCTAGACTGCTTGCGAGAAGACCAAGACACAAGAGAAGATCCAAGAAACTGACAAGTCCCCGAAGTGGACTTCCTCTCAACACGACAACCAGCATAATCTGCATCAGAATACCCGCAAAGAGAAAGAGAGGAGGAGGCTGAAAACCAAAGACCAAACTCGGGTGTGAAACGAAGGTACCTGAGGATCCGCTTGATGGCTTGATGATGAGACGTGCGCGGCGAAGACTGAAAGCGCGCGCACAAGCAGACTGCGAACTGGATGTCTGGTCTCGTCGCTGTTAGGTACAGCAGGGACCCGATCATGCTTCGGTATTCCTTCTGGTCCACGGCTTCTCCCTCCTTGTCCTCATCCAGGGCCGTCGTGGTTGACATGGGCGTCGAAAGAGGCTTGGCCTCACCCATATCAAATTTCTTGAGCACGTCCTTAGTGTACTTGCCTTGGTGCACGAACGTCCCCTCATGAGTTTGCTTGATTTGCAGCCCGAGGAAGAAAGTCAATTCACCCATCATGCTCATCTCAAATTCCCTGCTCATAGTATCTGAAAACTTGGCAACAAGAGCATGAGAAGAGCCACCAAAGATTATATCATCCACGTATATCTGAACCAGAAGGATATCTGTGCCTTGCTTGAGGAGGAACAAAGTCTTATCTACGGAACCCATCATAAAACCCTTATCAAGCAAGAAAGCTTTTAAACGCTCATACCAGGCTCTCGGGGCTTGTTTCAAACCATACAAGGCTTTGTGGAGTTTAAAAACATGGTTGGGGTACTTTGGATTTTCAAAGCCAGGGGGTTGCCTCACATAAACCTCTTCCTCTATGTACCCATTCAAGAAGGCACTCTTTACATCCATCTGATACAGCTTGAACCCTTTCGAAGCTGCAAATGCTAAAAGAATCCTAATGGCTTCTAGACGGGCAACAGGAGCAAAGGTTTCTTCATAGTCTATTCCCTCTTTTTGGCAAAAACCCTGAGCCACTAATCTCGCCTTGTTTCTCACCACCACCCCATCCTCACTCTGCTTGTTCTTGTAAACCCACTTTGTACCTATGGGGTGGCACTCTAGTGGAGGTGGAACTAAAACCCACACTTGGTTCCGCTCAAAGTTCTCTAACTCCTCGTGCATAGCATTAACCCAATCGGCATTAGATAGTGCGTGTCCAATATCTCGAGGCTCAAAAGAAGCTACGAAAGCAGAATGAGCGAAATGGGGAATATGATAAGACTTGGAACGCGTTACCCTTTCGTCGATGTCGCCGATCATGGTCTGAGGAGGATGGCGTCGCTGGATATGTCGAGGTGCACCCAAAGACGAAGTCGCCTCCCCCTCATCCACAGCTAGGGCCTCCTCAGTCGATTGAGGAAGCGGCTCGCAAGGACCCCATGAAGTAGAGGTGGAGGGCTCGGGGCCGTGAGCCGAAGTGGTCGAAGCTGGCTCGATCGGGGCAGCTGGTTGAGATGGCTTGGGATCATCCCAATCGATGTCATCGTCATCCTCAACGAAAATGCTGTCACCCATCTCTTCATCACCTGCACGTTCAAAGACAGAAATAGAAGAGGGCATGGTTTCGTCGAAGGTGACTTCACAAGTCTCCACGACACGGTTAGTCTCAAGATTAAGCACACGGTACGCATGTGAATGAGAAGCGTAACCGAGGAATATACCGTCCAAAGATCTAGATTCAAACTTGTCAAGATTACCTTGTTTAAGAATGAAGCACCTGCAACCGAAGACTCGAAAATGACTCACTTTGGGTGGACGCCCAAACCGCAACTCATAGGATGTCTTCTTTAAGAAAGCACGAAGAAAAATGCGGTTTGAAACATGGCAGGCGGTGTTGATGGCTTTGGCCCAGTAACGCCTAGGAGTCCTATGCTCATCGAGCATCGTCCTGGCCATTTCAACCAAAGTCCGATTTTTGCGCTCAACAACACCATTCTGCTGAGGGACATAGGGCGAAGAAAACTGATGTTCAAGACCCAAGGAAGCACAAAAGGTGTCAAACTGAGAGTTTTTGAACTCAGTGCTATTGTCACTGCGGATAGCTCGTATGGCATTCTTTGGTAACTCAGTTTGCAACCTCAAGATCAAGTCACGAGCATGAGAAAACGCTTCGTCCTTGCCCTCCATGAAAAACACCCAAGAATAACGAGAAAAATCATCCACGATCACTAGAACGTACCACTTCCCTCCCTCTGACCGAACCCGAGCCGGACCAACAGTGTCCATATGGAGTAGCTCACCGGGTCTCGTGGTCATGACCTGAGTCACTAGAGGATGGGAAGCAGCCACCATCTTTCCGTGGCGACAGGGATGGCATACCAGATCCTTCTCAAACTTAAGTTAGGGCAATCCTCGGATCATGTCAAGAGAACTCAACCTCACTAGGAGATCGAAGCTCAAATGACCAAGTCTCCTATGCCACTTCCACAAATCAGAAGAAGATCCGGCAACCAAACAGCGAGAAGAACCAAAAGACTGAGAGAAATCAGCTCTGAAAACTCGACCGAAAGGAACGATCTGACAAACTAGATGTCCCTTTGCTATTGTCCCCAAATGTGATGTACTCCTTGTATTGCATGGGGTCGAGGCTGGAGAACCATTTGGAACTTCCGGTCATGTGGCGCGAACAGCCGGAATCAACAAGCCACGTGTTCTCCAGGCCTCCGCTCTGCATCAATAGAAAGACAGGGGGTGAGCAAATGGCACAACACTGGGGTTAGTGAAATGAGGAGAATACCAGTGTTGAGTCATTTGCCCTGGAAAAGTGTTAGGAAAAACACCATACATGCTATGTCCCATTGGAGAGAAGCGATCACCACGTGGGGGAAAACGTGGTCCGCTAGGAGTGTGGGACTGAAAGCCACCGTCGCGAGGTCCAGAGTCATATAGATCATGACTTGGGCCACGCCGGGCACGACCACCATGTGGTCTCGCCACCTGAGGCCTAGCACCTTGAGGCATTGCACCTCTAGGCCTAACATTGTGCCTCTGAACAGGCGGTACATGTATGCCATGGGGAGGACGATACATGTTCCGGTTGTTCAACTCGTACTCGCGCCGCTCATCTCTCTTCCTCCTAAAGCAAAACTCAGCCAAATGACCATCTCTATGGCAATAGTCACAGTGGTACCTCACCTCTCTCTTGGATGGTGGTTGACTCACTCTCTTGTGGATGTGGTTCACTCTCTGAGGCTTTTTGGCTTTAGGAAGGGGTGCACTAGAGATGTTGGGTAGAGTATCGAGTGAGTTCCGAAAGTGGTTCGGTTTGGGAACCCAAACTTGCTTGGATGGTGGAGCTTTTGGTGGTTCTTCAAACACACCATCTTTGATCATAGGCTTGGTAGACTCTGGTGGAGGGATCTTGATCAATTTGGGAGTGTTGGTGGGTTTCTCACTTGGGTTCAAACCACTATGTTCACCAACCTTGCCATAGACATGCTCACCCTTCCCACCTATAGCAAAGCCTACTCCCGATGAGTCAGTTCCCCGCCTGAACTGGCTCACCATCATGCCCAACTGAGGCTCACTGCACGACACCCAGCTCAAGATGGACCGAAGTTGTGTGTTTTCTTCCTCGGTTCCCATCTTGTCATGCCTACAGGACTCAAGCTCCAACACCAAAGCTTCACATCGAACACATGTAGTGGGGGTGCTATCTGAGTTGGCCTTCTCAAACTCAGCAAGTTTGGCAACCTTCTCTGCCAACTCAGATTGCAAGTCTGAGCAGGACTTGCATGCACCGAGCAACCCAGAACGAGACTTCAGCTCATCACATTCATCAAGCAAAACAGCATACTTGGATTGCAAGTCAGAGAGGTTAGACATGTGTATAGCGCACTCATCGCACTCCTCCTCCTCTGACACCACTACACCACTCTTGGCAAGCTCCAACTCCTTCAAAGCAACCTCTAGCTGGTCCTTAAACTCTTTTCTCTCGCGGGCAGCATGCTTAAGCAACTTATCTTGACTCATCAATGTATCATTCATAGTATCAAGCTCAAGCATAAGTGAGTCAAGTGTGGGCGGTACCTCATTTTCGTCGTCGTCGACGTCGACGTCCTTTTTGAGCTTTGCTCCACCGTCAACCGCCATAGTGCAAAACCCACCACGGTTTGCACCGGCAACAAAGCAGAGACCGTTGAGCTTGTCCTCGCGCTTCTTCTCGGACTCATCATCGGTCGAGGGAGAAGAAGAGTGATCATCGTCGGAGTCGTCGTCGAGGTCGCTGAGGGAGGCGAGGAAGGCGCATTCTTGAGCTTTGGCCTTCCTATGGTACGCCTTCTTGATCGCCTCCTTGTCGAAGCCGCCCTTGGCCTTGTGCTTGCCGGAGGTGTAGTCGCGCTTATCCTTGCGCTTGCCGGAGTCGTACTTGTTGGTGAAGGGCTTCTTCTTGGGGCAGTGCACGACGAAGTGGTCCGGATCTCCACATCCATAGCATCCCTCCTTCGGGCCACCACTGCGTCGGCGGTTCAAATGGTTGTTGTGAAACCGAGAGAACCGACTGATGACGAGTGCCAACTCATCATCCCCAAGAGACTCCAGCTGCTCCTCTGTGACTGACATCAAGCACGACAAAGAGAAAGAAGCTTGTGAAGGGTTAGTCAAAGAACTTGAACCACTACCTGAGACCAAAGCCATGGTTGGTGCGGAAGGATTCTTGAGCTTGGCTTGGGTTTGGTAGTCGATCTCTGTGGACTTGAGCTTGCTGAAAAGCTCGTCGACGGTGAGGGTGTCGTAGTTGGCGGACTCGATGATCGCCGACACCTTCACATCCCATACCTTTCGATCAAGGGCATAGAGAAGCTTGAGTGCCCTCTCATGATCACTATAAGGTAGGTTGGCCTTGTTCGCTTTCATTTTGTTGATGATAGTCTGAAAGCGGGAAAACATGGCATCGATGGACTCGCCATCAAACTGAGAGAAGTTCTCGTACTCACGCTTGTACGTCTCGTAGAGTCTGGTCATGACCTGTGCGGTCCCCTCGTGATAGCTCTGAAGCCTCACCCAGATCTCTCGAGCTGTAGTACAATCGGAGACACGCTCGAACTCAGAGAGCGAAAGACTCGAGAAAAGCACACTGCGAGCTTTGCTATTTGCGTTGTGCCGATCCTTGTGATCCTGGGTGGTACGGGCCGCGATAGGGAGCACAACGTAAGTAGCATCCTCGCAAATTTCCCAGACGAGCCAATCAATCCCCTAGAGATGCGCAGACATACGGATCTTCCAATAAGGATAGTTGGACCCATCAAAGTGCGGTGGTTTGCCGGAACCACGCTCCATGTCGCCTTCGTGGATCACGGACCGATTAAGGTGGAATGATCCTTAACCGGCTCTGATACCAATTGAAGGACCGGAAACGGCGACCAGAGGGGGGGTGAATGGGAGCCTCCAATTTCTTCCGAAATTTTCAACCACTGTCCCAACATCAATCCCCAAAAAGCATTCACGAAAGACTTGATGACCACGACCCTAGAGAAGGGTGGATACTCCCTCAGAACACAACGGGTCACCACAGAGCAAACGGAACAAGGATCGAAGCCCAAACGAGCAAACTCCCAAAATAAAACAGCACTGCTCCTGCAAATATCGGACACGTCCGGTATTATATCGGACACGTCCGGTATTTTCGGACACGTCCGGTATGATCTCGGACACGTCCGGGATTTTCAGCAGCAAGCTGACCAAAAGAGAAAAATCCGAAACTCCATCAAACGGTGTCCAAAAATCATGAAATTTTAACCATAGCTCTTTAGACACCAAAGGAAGATCTCCACAAAATTTCAGCTCAAAACTCCAAAGTGATAAATATCGGACACGTCCGGTATGATATCGGACACGTCCGGTATTTTCAGCAGCAAGCTGACCAAAAGAGAAAAATCCGAAACCCCATCAAACGGTGTCCAAAAATCATGAAATTTTAACCATAGCTCTTTAGACACCAAGGGAAGGTCTGCACCAAATTTCAGCTCAAAACTCCAAAGTGAGAAATATCGGACACGTCCGGTATCATATCGGACACGTCCGGTATGAACGAGCAGTTTCTCGAGAAAAATCAAATCAAGCCATAACTTGATCAAATCAACTCCAAATGACTTGAAACTTTGCACAAGGGTTCACAAGCGAGTAGAAAGGCAACCTCTAAAGGATCATGGCCCGAAACAAACTCTAACTCCGTGAATCAAAGGAATTGAAGAATCCCCAAAGAAATAGGTCAAGAACTTAAATTGCTCGGATCTACGATCTCGTGAGGAATTAGTGGATTTCCTTCGGTGGAAAGCTTCTACTCATGTCATTGATCGATCCAAGGCAACAAGAACGAACCGAAACCATCCCAAATCGAAGAAACGAGAGGGGAAACAAGAAGGGACAAAAGGAGCTCGTGAAGAACACCAAAATCACATCAAGAACACAACTAAATCATGAATCCCGGAGGACATACGGTGGTTACGGCCACCGATTCCTTCAAAACCAAGTCACAATTTGAGTTGTGGACCTCTCTCATACATGGAAGCAAACTAGAGGAAGAAACCCTAAAGGAGAAAATGAAAACTGGAGGAGGTCAGGGAGATGGGGGCTCCCTCATCCTATTTAACAGGGCTATTACACATTCCCAGTTTTGCCCCTGGATACAAATGAGTTGAACCGCTAAGCCCAAGGGCGTTGTTGTCCAACCCGGTGTAATCTTGATCCGACGGCCACCGCGCCTTCTCATCGGTAGCTTCGCCTCGACGCGAACTCCCCGATGCCGCCACGTGCCGTCCGTCCCTCCTCGGAACCTCCGCCCGGGTTTTGAGGCCCAAACCCGTAAACCGTCCATCCGATGGTTTTGAGGTCCAAACCATCAAACCGTCCGCGAGTAGCGTATTCCATACGCATCCCCCGCCATCCGACGCGTGTCACCGCCGTCCTCGACCGGCCGGCCCGCCAAGTCCTCCTGAGCCTCGCTCGACTCACGCGTCCGCCGTCTTGACCCGGTCAACACCGTCACCCCATGTCTTCTTGCACTTGTTGATGTCCCAAGTGTCAGCCACCGCGGCTAGTCACCCGGCCTCTGGGTCCCTCGGTCCAAGCCTCACGTCCGTCCTTCACCGCTCCCGGTCCGTCGGCACGGCACGTCCTCCTTGACCTTCACCTCGCCGTCAACCACCGCATCCGAGCTCCACACCTGCACAACACAAGCCAAAAGACATGTCGCACACATAGCTTTCACCATGGTAGGGTTAGTCACCACTCAACCTACTTCGTGGATCACATTGACAATCACTCATCACAAAACGAACACACAAGGGTACTTGTCAACCTTGTGTTCGCAAAAACAACTACATACAGATGCTCCCACTTATGGCTCAGCCGCTCAGGGGTTCACATATGACAAGTAGCAGCATTTATACCGTATAGGCCATAGATTACATTCTAGGAACTGGTGACCAAACAGATAGTGATCAAATCAAACACATGAAATGTTTTGCAAGTAACCAATGAATTACTAGTTCAGATATGTATGGTCAGCAAATAAGCATCAGTATCATCCTAAGTAAGAACCAAATCAAGAAAAACAAAACTCCACGTGACTGTCAGAAATGAAATGCATGCAAGCAACAAACCTTAGTGGTCAGCATTATGCGGCGACATCACAGTTTACACGCTTAAAGGCTCCTGGTTAAAGTTTCTTATCACCCATTAAACCGATATGAACTTGCTCACATAGAGATCTCACTCAATTCCATATAGGCAAAGCATTAGAGCACTTATTCCGCACATATGAATTCTGAAGCATCAAAAAGAGAAAGCAGGGTAGGTTCACCAGTGACATAGTACTTCACTGTTCTGGATGCTTTAAACTGAAACAGAGTTTGACATGCATGCAGTCTCTCAAGAGCTGAAAGTAAGAATACAGTTGCTATGCATTGCTACTCTTGACTATATCAGTAGCCCTATGTATTAATGGTAGTAAAACAAGTACCCATAGGAGATAAAGTTCTGCTAAGTGGCTAAGTGATAGCCTAAAAAGAGAGTGATCAGACAATGAAATGTGTTGAACATAACAAATGAACTACTTCCTCTGTCCTAAATTGTAAGACATTTTGGACATTTCTAGATTCATAGCTTTTACTATGTATCTAGACATAATATATATATATATATATATATATATATATATATATATATATATATATATATATATATATATATATATATATATATATATATCATAGTAAACGTTATGAATCTAGGAAAGCCAAAACATCTTATAATTTGGAACGGAGGGAGTACTAGTTAGGATTTCTATGGTCAGCTAATAAGCACCACTCTCATGTAGTCCTTTCTAGCAAACAAAGAAAAAATAGAAACCAAAAAGGTAAACAAAATTCAACGTAACTGTTGAAATGAAATGCACACAAGCAACAAGACTAGTGCTCAGTATTAAGTGGTGACTTCAGAGCTTACAAGCAGCAGGCTCCTTGTTAAAACTTTTTACCATCCTGTAAAGTGAGCTGAACTTGCTCACATAGAGATCTTATTCAATTCCATATTGACAAAGCATTAGAGCACTTAGCCACACCCACACACATGAATCATGCAGCATCAGAAAGAAAAAAACAGGGTAGATTCACCAGTCACCAGTGACAGATTACTTCACTGTCTGTATGCTTTAAACTGAGAAACAGGAGTTTCGTATGCAGCAACATGCAAGGATGGCAGTAAGAGTTTGCCACCCTTGCTGTCAAAATCCAGTTAGGAATTACTTAAAAAAAAATCACAATTAGGAATAGTGGCTAGGACAGAAACCAAGTAGGGCACTTGATGTTCAGAAAAAATGGCATTCAGCTAATTTCGCCCAACCAACTCATGAGCAGATTATATTTATTTCTTTATTGTTCTCGCATGAATATAATGCATTCAGATACCAACACCTGGCCTGAGAATGCTGTCCTGTACATATGTCCCTGAATCCTTCATCTCTCTGAAATCTTGTTGACCTATCAGTGTCTGTATGGTTACACATTTTCTCTTGCTGTACAAGCCTAATGTTCAGGAACAAGTACAGACTAACACATCAAAACCCCTTTCAACAGCAAACACTAGCTCATCCACCCATTATTTTTCTTTCTTAATAAAATGATACGCAGTTCTCCTGCGCGTTCGAGAAAAAAAAATCCACCCATTATTGATTGCTCTCTCTTTTCCCCATGTTTTGAACCTTATTGGAAAAATGACTGAGCAGCAGTAAAACAAGTATAGCATAGCCACAGAAAACATTCAGGAGTGGTAACCAAACGCATACTGATCAAACAAATGAATTACTTTGTGTTGAACATAACAAATGAATTACTAGTTAAGATTTCTATGGTCAGCTAATAAGCACCACTCTCATGCATTCCTGTGCAATAACCAAAGCAAAAATAGAAACCAAAAAAGTAAAACTAAATTCAAGGTAACTATTGAAATGAAATGCACGCAAGCAACAAGATTAGTGCTCAGTATTAAGCAGCGACTTCGCAGCATACACGCAACAGGCTCCTAGAGCCCTAGTTAAAACATTTTACCATCCTGTAATGTGAACTGAACTTGCTCACATAGACATCTTACTTGATTCCATACTAGCAAAGGATTAGAGCTCTTAGCCACACATATGAATTCTGAGGCGTCAGAAGAGATAGCAGGGTAGGTTCACCAGTGACAGAATACTTCATTGTTCTGGATGATTTAAACTGAAACAGAGTTTGATATGCAGTCTCTCATGAACTGAAACTAAGACGATGGTTAATAAGTACTGCTGTTCCTGAATCCTGATTATATTAGTTTGCCTGTAGACAAGGCCTCAGGCACAAGCTCAACCCTAGTGACCTGTCCCCTTATAAAGCTATATCACTTCCATTGCTAGTACCAACAACAAATTTTCCATTGCTAAGAAAGCCTCTGTTCAGCAGTTGAAGTGCCAGCACTCAGTCCCTCACCTGTGGTGGCCACTCGTAACACTGCATAAATACACAGATTTAAAAATAAATGTCAGCAGGCTGAGAGGAAAACACACATTCATTTTTTATTTGCATAAATCATCATCCATACTTCTAGATTGATAAGTGACAATGTGACACATCATATCTAAGGAGCGATGTACCTGGAGTGTAGAAGCTCATGTACGGAAGGATGGTGAGAATTATGCCCTCATATACCTTCTTCACCTTATAGGTCTTTAGATCAATTGTATAGACCTCATTGCCCGTCCTCATGAAAATGATATCGACACCAGAGCCAATCAGAATAAGTTTGGTTACATCAACATCAACAGGGAACACTGTCTTAAGTTCAATGACGCTTCTTTCCATAATCCCATGTAGCATCTACTTCATGAGTATCCTTCCTTGACCACATGTAAAGTTTGGAGTCATCTCTCCTGACGAGCCCTAGTCCACCATCCTCCATGGTTGTAAGCAGAGACTCCTGCAGCTGAGACCTCCGCCATAGAGATGGTAGGCAAATCAACGACAATTGACACAATTCCAAATCGTACTTGAGAGCTGTGGATCGCACCAGATTCCCAAAGTAGAGAGCGTTCCCCACAAGCGCACTGCCCATAAAGGGGTCGACGAGGTAATTTTGCTGAGGCCCAACTGGTTCACTCCAGGCAGCAGCATTGGATGAGTAGGTGTAGACTAAGGCACTGCCTATGTTGACGGACACAAACACAACGAGGAAGGGTCCATTGTGGCAATCAAGGTGGTTGCAGGCGCCAGCAGCGGCAGAGCAGAGAATCACACTGTTCGCTTGTTGGTTTCAACCAGCCCAAACCAACCAATCAACAGTGTTTTCCCAAACCAGCACCAGCCAGCTCAAACCAGCCCAGAAACCAACCAGCGAACAGCCCGAATGTGGATGGGGAATGAAATGGCAGGAAGACAGACACTGAGCGTGAGGAGTGAGGAAGAGCGTTGGACCTGGACTCTTCCAGGTGGGCCGCACATCCGAATGTGTATGGGCTCTCTCTGATGGCTTTATAGGCCCATATCCGAGCTGAGATCGGCCCAGCTTGCTCGCTCGGCCACTGTACGTACTCCTCCTCATCAGACTGGGTAAACAAGGTTTATATAGAAACCCATAAAGCTCAGGATCATTTTGCAGTCCGAATAAAAACTGAACCAAAGAATCATTTATTCCAGTTGCTCTAGAATTTATTTATTTACAGCATACATACTGAATGCAAGCAAAAGTTCAGTTGGGATCACAGCACACACTTGATTCCCGAAATGAGTGGACACACGACAATACTTTCAGCGAGTGGAAAAGGGAAGCTGGACGGTGTTTCTCAGTGTGTTCAGTCACTGTGATTGTTATTGCTGCTCTCCAAGGTGAAGTACAGTATTAGACTTTCACTTGAGGCAAATGGTTTCTGCAAGTTCCATCTGTGCATGCAGAAGCTGAACCAGAGATCCAATCTTACTTCCTTACTCCCTCTATCATGTAATATAGTGTATTCCAAATTATTTTAGACAACTTAAGGAAACTCTTAATGGCGCATGTACCCATAGATTGAACCCAATTAAGGTATTTCTCCTTAATTATGGTTTCCTTTTTAACAAATTTTACCAAATCTAGGCATTGACACCATGTAGAATGCACTATATTTCAGTATAAATTTTAGAAGTCACAGTGCACTATATTTTAGGACAGAGAGAGCATTCAGAAGCTCTTCAATTGTTCACCACACACGCATACAAACAGTTGCACAGAACTTTTTTTTTTTTGAAGGATTCGAAACTAAGCTGAACCATAGCCAGGGGCGGATCCAGGGCTCGGGCTGCCCGGGCTGCAGCCCGGGGCGAGTCCATGTACCCACCATCCCCCGATGATAGTTTAATGAAACGAACACCGCCAGCGCCTGCTGCAGCCTTGAGCCTTGTTTCCATCCATTCAGACAGGAAATCAAGTGCCGGAATCACACTGCATGGCTGATGAATCGTTCAGGAAAGTGAATGAACACAACACTAGCAATCTCGCATGCTGAAACTGAACAAGGAGCCTTCAATTTATTCACCACACACGCATACAAATACAGCATACTGCCAATCTGGCATGCTGAACTCTACTGAACCTAACCAGGCATTTTTCAATGATGCCAACACAGGCAACTTCAGTCCAGCATCACAAAACACGCCTCATTCCCAAGTTGGGAGCCCCTAGCAGTCAAACATAGAACACAGCTTCAGTTAGTCAGAATGAAGGCCTGAACACTACTGTTCACCCTTCACAACGAGCAAGACAGACCATGATTCACCATCACTGCTGCAGCCTTGCTCCATTAAGACAGGAACTCAAATGCAGAACCATACTGCTGACTGATGAATCTTTCAGGGAAGTGAAGCAAACAAAGAGCAACGGATTTGTAGCTGGTTCTGTTATAAGCAGAGCTTCACCAACACACTGTGGCACGTGCATCATGGATCAACAAATTCATAGGCATATCTAATCTGTTTTAAATATTGCCCACAGCAAAGATTTATGTAGGATCAACCCAGTTCGGTAGTATATAAGATTTTGATACCTGCACTTCCATAAATAAGTTATTCAAGAGCCTGGCGCCATTGCAAGATGTGCAACACCCGATCTACTTTGAAACATCTAAATGAATCATTTGCAGCGTACGTCTGAAGACAGATGAAACACTTGGAACATGCGTCGTCTGAAACACTAGCAAAAACATCTGAAAACACTTGAAAAGTCATTGCAAAACATATGCAATATCTAGCTAAAACATTTGCAACATATGATTGAAGCATATGCAACATCCAAATAAACACACTTGCAACATATGTCTGAAAAAAAACAGATAAAACATTTGGAATAGATGTTTGCAAGATACGTATATAGCCTATTGCAACATATGCAATATTCCAATCTACTTTTGCAACATCCATAAGAAACACTTGCAACATTCCTCTGAAACATATGAAACACTTGAAACATACACTTTTGGCAAAACCTGACAGGCGGGTGGGTGGGCGGACGAAGCACTGCACAGCGGGATCCGGCAGCTAGGTCGCGGTGGAAGAAGGAGGATGACAGCGGGAAAGGCGGCTGACCCGTGGTGGAGGCGGCAGTGGCGGCCATACAGGGCAGCCTAGGCATGGCACAGCACGACCGCCCCGGCACGCGTAGCCACCGCGGCCAGCCCGGCGGCTGCCCGGTCGGGGCGCGCACCAGAGGGAGCAGGACACGCGGCTAGAGCAAGGAGCCAAAGGCGCGGGTGAGGCGCGGGGCGAGGAGCGAGCGGCACAGGGATGGGGCATGCGGTGGGGGAAGCGCGGCGCAGCAGCGAGGCGGAGTGGGCGCGCGGTGTCTGGACAGGACGCCCGCATCCTGTCATTATCGGTCCAGAATACATGGCCTAGAGCGCATGCTGTTGGCTGGCACAGAGAAACCCATGCCCATGCAGGGGCACTTGGGGGCTGTTTGGATGCAACGCTGGAGTAAAATTGCCTGGATTCCTGATTGCCTGGAACTTGCCTGCGTGCGTGCTGTTTGGTTGGCATCCTGGAAATCTTCCAAAGCAACTCACCCACAAAAACGAACGCCTGGCTCCAGTCTACCGTTCTTGCCTGGGTGTGCCGTGATTAAACGTTAACCAATCTAAGATGGCTGTGACATAACTTTTCTAAATACTTCCTGTTCACGTCAAATCAAGCGAACGACATCCCCATGATTTGCTACTGTTTTGTCATTTTATTTTGTCTCGCTCTTTTTCATTGAATATATGTAAAAAGATAATAATTATAAATACTGATGTTTATCTTATAAATCTTAAAAAATGATGTAAATCACTAGTATCCTCAAAATTGATTAGGAGTTCAACTAATCATATACAATGGCGTTAAACACATACTAATATAATGTTTTATTCTCTCTTATCACTTATTAGCGTTCTTAGGCGCAGGCTTCCAACCAAACAGACTATGACCTAACTTGCCTGAGCAGAAAGATTCCATCGGATTTTCAGGTAACTTCCAGGTAACATTTTTTACCAGGCAAGTTGTCCAGGTCTCTAACAAAACAGGCCTTGATGTTCAGAAAATTGGGCATTCAGCTAGTTTCGCCCAACCAACTGATGAACAGATCATCTTCAGGATTGTAAATGATTCAGATACCAAGACTCGTGCTTGCCAATTTACATACGTTTGCTGCCCTATCAAGTGTACTCTGCATGTTAAACGTTCTTCTCTTCCTGTTCATCATGGGCAAGGAACACACACAGATTAACACCACCCCCCTTCAAACAGCATGCAGTAGCTACATACTCCACCCATTACTGGTTACTCTATCTTTCCGACAGATTTTAAACCTTATAAAAAAGATGGAAAAAGAACCCCAATAAAATGAGCTGAACTTGCTCACATATAGATTTTACTCGACTCCATATAGGCAAAGCTTTAGAGCACTTAGCTAAACATATGAATTCACAAGCATCAGAAAGAGAAAGCAGGGCAGGTTCACCGGTGACAGCACTTTGACCGTTCTGGATCCTTTACAAGAGTTTGATAGCAGTCGCTCCATGAGCTGAAAACCAATTTGGTAGTTCATATGTCAGCATTGCCACCTCCATTGATACTACCACCAAATTGCCCAATGCCAAGAAACCCTCTGGTGAAACACCTTTAGTCTGTCAAGCACATGGTCCCTCATCTGTTGATGCCACTCTTAATACTGCAGAAATACACAAATTCAAACATAAATATATCAGCAGGCTGAGAAATCAACCTTCCCTCATTAAACATTTGTTTCTAACCAAGCACAAAAACTAAGAAGTTTCTGCTCAAGTGCTAACTGCTAACAGAACAGTCAGAAAACAATAGCTTATTATTTGGCAGGCACACTGGTGTGGACTCGTTCATTGGGCAGCAGTATAATAGGATGAAGAAGGATGTGGCTGCCTCTAGTGGCTAGAGCCTGGTCAATTGGATTAGCTAGCTGTGTCCTCAGCTGCTCATGTGCGTGTGCGGCTGCCTCTAGTGCTAGTGCATGGTCAATTAGCTAATAATAGTAGGAAGTGTCCTCAGCCACGCATGTGGGTAATATAACCACTAGTGCGCCCAGGATTAGAGGTAGGCAGAAGTAGAGTTAGCATATCCGAGCCTCCCAGGGAGGGCGATCCTCTCTACTGCTGCTGTTTTTAGTAATTCAGTTGTAATCGCCAAATTTATTAATGGAGGCCAACACAAATAATAAGCGTCTCCTAAAATGTTCAGCCATTTTACAAGATGGTCAACCTATTTATGAAGACGAGCAAAATACTAGTGCCTCCTAGAATCGATTAACGGAGGCGGGCCATTTAAGAGGTCCGCCTCAAAAAATAGATGCCATTTTCGGAGATGGACCTCTTAAGAGGTCCACCTCTGTTAACCAAAGCCTAGCCCAAAAGCCCATTTAACCCTTCATGTATATACGGAAGGGGACCATACCCTAGTACCAGTCTCTCTCCCTCCCTCTTCTCTAGATCCCTCAGCCGCCGCAATCTCTCCTGCGCGTGCGACGGCATCCCTCCGTGCGCAGTCTCTCTTGCCAGGAGGAAGCGTGCTGGCTAGATCTAGTGAGGCGCCATTCACCATCGAGCAGATCCGGTGAGATGCAGTCTCTCTCTCCTCCTCCTCCTCCTCTCTCTCTCGCAGATCTGGTGGCGGTGATGAGAGGGCTGGGGCGAGCTCCTCCTCCAGCGGCGATCGATGGTGGATCTGCAAGGACGACGACCACACGTGGTGGAGGCAGATCCACACGCGATGGTGGTGGATCTACATGTGGTGGGTGCGGATTCACACACGCGGACGGTGGATCCGAACGGGGCGGTGACGAGGGCAACGGTGGCAACAGGGCATGGATCCGGCGATGACCGTAGTGCCGGTGACGATGCAGGGTCATGGCAGCGGTGGCAGCTGCTGCGTTGGTGGGCTCGGGCTCAATAATTAATGAGATTTTTTTTGTTTGTTATTATTCATTTTCGGAGGCAGGCATTATGGCCTGTCTCACGAAATTTTGATTAACGCAGGTGTAGGCTTTGAGGCAGACGTGCTGCCCCTCTGTAAAGCTTTTTTGACCGCCTAAGAAAATCGATGTTGTGCTAGTGGCATCTCCTGCACCCGCCAACGCACTAGGAGGCCGCGCGCAGCCGCCTGCAGCCTCAGCACCGCTGATACCTGGTGGGCACTCTTCTTACTCTGCTCCTCCCGCACAATCTCCTTTATCTTCAAATTTGGCATCAAGACGGCTATCGTCCCACAGCCTGACAAGCAACAGGGGAACACCGGCGGCATGGTGGTGTTGGTCGCCGGCGGTCAGGATTCCAGGGCCTCCAGACGCGCCTAAAGGGACGCCATCTGCTCGGCGAGGTCGGCCAGCGCCTTGGTGATGGGATCCGGCGGCGACACCTTCGGCTACTTGTCGCCCATCGGAACCTGGCATCTCCGATACCAGATGTTATGGTGGCGGCTAGGGTTGAGAGGGAGAGAGAGTGCCGGCCGGGGGCCTTGCCCATGGCTGAGCAAGAGGGAAGGGTTTTCCTTCTAATTCCTGCTTTTTTTTCAGTAATCCCCATTTGGGTTACAAATAAATACCCTCCCTGGCTAACACTTCCTATAGTTCCTCCCTTCTTTCCTATTATTCCTCCGACCTTTCAATCTAATCCAATCAGCTAACTAAGGCAAGGATGAACAGATTTGCCTCTAATTGAGGCGTGGCTATTAGCAACTAGGTAGACCCATGACATATGCCTCTAACATGTGTGAGGCTGATAACTGGAGTGCAGAAATCTCGATCATACTGGTACTAATAATGGCCTTTTACAGTTTATTTCCTGCTAGATAGGTTCTGTGGATCCCATCATGTGTCCATAAAAGGTAGTATAACAGATGAAGAAATTTCTACAGCATATATATGTAGCCAAATTCAACAGTGGACATAACGAAATAGAGTACATGACAGTGGGTGTGCATCACAGTTTCAGCAGTATGATCATTGGGAGAAAACAATTTAATAAAGATCAATGTTGACCAACCAAAATTTTCCCCATACTGAATATTGGCTGCAACTGCCAGCGTGCCTATATAAAAGTACAAATCCAAATTTTATAGAGAAATCACAACGATGTACAGTACCTGGAGTGTAGATGCTCATGAAGGGAATAATGTCGTAGAAGCCACTGGTCATGTCAACCTTCACGGCCTGATCAGACTTGAGATCAAAAGAGTAGAGACCATCATTCGTCTTGAGGAAGATGACACCGGCGCCGTCCGCAAAGGCAACCACCACACACAGTGGTGAGGCATCAAAACCGAGGGCATGAGGAGGGAGCTGCCTAGGAGTAAAGAGCTGCGCCTTGAGGTCGATGGCTCTGCTTATCACCCACACTCGTGTATCTCCATCTGTCCCCAGACCACCGTCTGGACGAATCTTCATGGACCAGAGTCTGAGTGTACAATTCAAGTCCACCTGCGCGAATCCCAGCCCGCCGTCCTCCATTGTCATGAGCACGATGTGCGGAGCATAGGAGTGGATACGCAGTAGGCGAACCACAGACATCTCCAGCGTGGCCGGATCGCACTTGAGTATCCTGGTCTCCCTCCCGTGGAGCAGGAAGTAGAGCGCGTCGCGGGCCAGAACGCCGGGCAAGGCGACGTCGAGTTGGTCATCACCTGGGAGATCTGCGGTCGTTGCCTCGCTCCACGCGGCGGACTCCGAAGAGTAGACGTGGGCGAACATCTCCTTGGCGTCGATGCCGACGAAGACGACGCGGAAGGGCTCCCGGTGGCAGTCGAGGTGGTCGCAGGCGGCGGTGGCGGCGGCGGCGCAGAGCACCGCGGCGTTCCATGTGCGCACGTACCGGGGCCGAGGCAGGAGGGGCAGGCGGCGCTGCTCATCGGCGATGGGGTCCCAGACCGCGAGGGCGGAGTCCTCCGCCGCCTCCTGGCCCGGGGGCGCGCGCATCCTATTGAGGAGGACGCGACCGTGGCGGGCGTCGTGCGCGCGGTAGCCGGGGCGCTCGGTGCGGGCCGGGCGGAAGGCGCAGCGCGTGGGGACGAAGCGGGCGGCGCCGCCGGTGTCAGCGAGGTTGGCGACGAGCCCCAGCACGGGGGCCTCCCGGTGGCGCTGCCGGTATCGTCGGCGGAAGTCGCCACCCGCGATGAGACGGGACCAGTGCTTGCACACGAGGGCCGCGCGGACGAGGTGCGCCGGGTGGTCGGGTGGGAAGCGGAGGAGGATGTCCTCGACGATCTCGGGCGGCAGCTGCGGCGGCGCCATGGGTGGGGGCTGGGGGCGGAGCGTCCACGGCTCTGGTTTTGGAAAGGGGAAAACAGTTGGCAGACTGGCACACTGGGAAAGGGAAACACAGTGGGACCCGCAAGATGCGGCGTGGTGCGGGCGGCGGCGGCCGTGCTGCTGACGCGGACGTGGTGTCGGCGTGCTTTTTTTTTTTATAAAAAAGTTTATCGAAAAACACTCGGTAAACTGACGTTCGTCGTTAAAAAGTTTGCTGAGTGTTGATTGTCGAGTGTTTTTGAGGCTTCGTCGAGTGCCTCTGGCACTCGACAAGCTCCTGTATCCGGTAGTGGGTAATACATTTGTTCTTTTTATTAGTTTCTCTATCAAAAATACAAAATACAACACGTGTGCAAACGAGAGAGCCTGGAGTATTTACATGAAGAGCAAAACACTATATTATGTCGACCAAAGAGATCGACAATGTCACCCAAGTAGCTCGGTGGTCGGAACCCAGGTGACGAGGGAAGCAATCGGTCGGGAGTTCGATTTCATGCTTCGTAAGCATAAGGATTTTCTCAACTAGCATGGTTGAGGTGTCTGGTGTGCATATTTTTTTTAAGATTACATTCAACTAATACAATAAGCCATTATTATCCAAAAAAACAAATACATTATCTAATATCCACCCATTACTCTCCCCCTGTCTTTCTTTTTCCTGTCTTCAAAAATACTCTCAAATCAGCCACACATGACTGAGTAGCAGTAAAATAAGTACTACTCAATATATGACATTTCAGGTCAGTAGTAACCAAGCGGAGAGTGCTCAAGTAAATCAAAGGCAAGTTTTGCTCACGGACAACGCTCAAATGTGAAATTTGTCGTTCGACACCGTCAACTCAGTAATTAGCCCAGTACCATTACATCCAAGTTATTTGCTAGAGGACACCATTGCTATTAAAATATTCATTTCATACTTTGGAAGAGAAAAAGGAGCGTAAATAGACAATATTGTCCCTGGCCTGACCCTGCCTGGCCTCGCCCACATGAGCCGCTCGGCAGCAGCCCACCGGTGCCATCCCTCTCTCTCTAGCTGCCAGTGGGCCCTCCCTGTCAGCACCTCCTCCTACCTCCGTCTCCTCCCCCTTGTCTCTCTTCCAGTTGAACCGGCTGCCATTAATGGCCTCCAAGCTTCATGGCCGGGCACCTCTCCCTCGCTTTCTCCCTGCTTAATCAGCCAGGAGCGCTGCATGCTCACTACCACCACTCTGCCACTCGCTACGTCCTCTCGCCCGCTCCAGAGCCGATAGCTAGCGCTGCCGCCGCCATTGCCAAGGTCTGCACAAGCTCTCGATCTCTCTCATCCGGCCATCTCCATGGCTTCCGTTGGGCTCTACGATTTTGCAGGGATGTCATGTTGCTCGTGGAGGCGCATGCGGATCTCGAGGATCCGGCCACGGGCTTCCTCGATGAGGTGGCAGCCTTGCCGTAGGCCTGCTCGAGGTGCCACGCATGTGCCTGCACCCGCTCCAGCTCTGCTAGCGCCTCCACTAGGCGCACCTGCGCTGCCGCCAGCTGCACGTTGGCCGCAGCTCTAGTTTGGAGTTGGAGTGGGTAGGGATGGGTTGCAGAGGGGTACCAGTCTCAGCCACAGATGTCGGCGTGAGGTTGAAGACGAGGGAAAGAAGACATTTCTTCCACCTTCTCTTTCTTGGAAACTAAGAAATAAATAAAATAATCAGTGTCTCTCAGCAAAGAACCACGAATTTGTAGCGGTACTCAGCAAATTTCGACTTTGACGATGTGAACTGACCAATTCCACGTTTCTTAGCAAAATCTGCCTAAATGAAATGTGTTGCAACTAGCAAAAGGATCAGTTAATATTTCTATATCGTCGGCAAATGAACATCACCCTCCAGCACAATAACCAAGGAAAAACAAAATGGCATTATCAAAATTAGACGAATGCAACATGCAAGCACCAAGCACTTAGCCGCACATATGGATTCCGAAGCATCAGAAAAGACAAAGCAGGGTAAGTTCACCAGTGACACAGCACTTTGACTCTTCTGGATCCTTTAAACTGAAACAGAGTTTAGTATGCTCTCTCATGAGCTAAAATTAGGAGTATAAGACGACGGTTGATGTGTAAAGATATTCTTGATTACATCAGTATCCCGATTCTTTTCCTGGCCACTTCAGTATTCCTTTGTATTTTGCCCGTAGTCAAGGCCTCAGGCAGCACAACAAGCTCATATATCCAAATAAAAGTTGTAATAAGAGGATTGAACGCTTGCTGGCTTATTTGGTAGACAACGGCATTGTCACATTAAGCGACTGATTATTTCGACCAATCATTCAATGTTTTTTAGCCTTTTTAAGAGATGGGATTGTACTGTTTGTGTTAGATCATACACTACTACATGATTGATTAACCGCGACGGCGGCCAGAGGCCTCCGTGGCGGACTCCATTTTTAGCCCGTCACGGTAAATCGATCGATTAACGGAGGCGGGCATTTTCTTATTTGTCGAGACGGGCACTTTTGCCCGTCTTGGAAAATCAATTTTTCGAGGCGGGCACCATAAAATGCCCGCCATGGTTAACCGTGGCGGACATTTTAAGGTGCCCGCATCGGAAAATCGATTTTCCAAGGCGGGCACGGAAAAAGGCCCGTCTCCTAAAAAAACAGGCCCAGCTCCCGGCCCATCTCAGCCCGTACACGCTCCTCGTATATATATACATCGCTAGGGTTTCCTTCACTCACAGCCCACCGCCGCTCGACGCGCCCTCTCCCTCCTCCCCGACGCCGCTCCCTCTCCCTCACCTCTCTCCCTCTCCCTCACCAGATCCGGCGGCCTCTCTCCGTCACCATCTCCTACCTCCGGCGGCAACACCCCATCTCCTCCTTCCTACCTTTGGTGGCGGCGCCCAATCTCCCTCCTACCTTAGGCGCGGACGGAGGCGCTCCCGGCAGCGCGGGCGTCGGCGGCCCTCCGGCATCTCCTCCCTCCGGCAGATCCTGGCGGCTCAGTTGCGGGCGGTGCCTGGCGCAGACCGCCTCTCCCCATGGCGGCGGCGGCGGCGTGGATCTCGGTGGTGGATCTCCCCACGGCGGCGATGGCCCCCTCCTCCCTGCGCACGACGGTGGCCATGGTGGTGAGCGGCGCATGCCCGTGCTGTAGGTATAAATCCCTCTCTCCCTCTCTCCATCGCCCTCACTCTTTCCTCTCTTCCTTCTTCATCTTCTCTCTCTTTCTCCTAGGGCTGAAGATCCGGCGGCGTGGAGGTGCATGTCGATCCGGCATGGAGGAGGTCGGCCGTGGCCAGATCTGGCGAGGAAGAGGTCGGGTACGCCTAGATCCGGCGACGGCGGCAGCGCTGCAGCCCTGGATGGGCTTGGCGGGCCCATGGATGGGCTCAGCGGGCCTGTCCAGGGTTTTCTTTTCTTTTCTTTTGTTTTTTTTGAAATTATTAACCGCGGCGGGCACATCTAAGGCGTCCGCCGCATTAAATCATTAACCGCGGCGGGCAAAGTGGTCCACCGTGGGAAGGCCACGATTTACCGTGACCTCTTCGCGGTGGCGGACGGCTTTGCCCGCCGTGGTAAACCAAAAACGTCCGCCGCGGAAGTGTTTTTCTGTAGTAGTGATAATTGATTACCATGGTGACGTCATACCAGGGGTTTAATACTTTAATTAGATAGACTCACCAAAACCGCAAGAAGTTTTTTTAATATTTTTTTGAAGTTGATATTTTTTGTGTGAGTACATAGTATAACGTAGACATACCACACGCACACTCACCCTTATAAATGCATGCACGTAAATCCTATCCCTATGAGCATTTTTGAAGACTAGACCGGCAAATTCTTGGGATTGATGAAGTCGTCACATGCGCCTCGTTGTCGAGAAGAATGTCACCTACCACGGAAAGCACAACGCCGTTAAATCTTAAAATATTCGCTCCCACGAAAGTCGAACCCAGGACCTAAGATGCTATTAAGACTTTTGTAACCACTAGGTTATTTGCCGTTTCGCTTGAAGTTGATATTCTTTGGAGCACAAAGCAATCATGCTACATTCCAGTCCTACAAATTACTGGAAAGTTTTAGAATAGGTTAAAGCACAGGTAAAGGTTCGTAAATATGAAATGCTCAATATGAAGGGTGTAAAAAACTAATATAAACTCCCAACACGAATACTTTTCACGTAGTTATCCCAAAGCTCATTCTTTTCTGCTAAGTTGGCTTATGGGTCATGGACAATTAATAGGGTAAAACACCAAGTTCATCTAATTTCTTTGCCAGTGCAGCTAGCTTAACTGTTGGGATTCCTTAGCTATTTACGGAGTGGAGTAAAATACGTTCACCATACAAGAACATGGTAGGTGGGTGGTGACAACTTATAAACTGCTCAAATAGGTACAATAACTTGGGAAATTGGTGGATGTCACTAGTGTCATAAAATATGTACTCACATGTTAGGTGCTAGGGTTAATAGAGGGATTGCGGCATGTATTGTGGAATTATCACTACTACAGATTCGTAATTCAATGACGGCACCATCAGTGCCGGTTTCGAGCGAACAGGCAGTGATAACTCTTTGCTGCCGGTTCTTAGCTTCCAAGTCAGAAAATGATTGGGGTCCTCAAAAACCGGCAGCGAAAGTCTACATGACTGTCGGCTCGTGGCTAGAATCAGCAGTGATATATCACCGGCAATTTACAGCCGGTTCTAGCCACGAGCCGGCAGTGCCGGTTCTAGCCATGAGTCGGCAGTGATGTGGACTTTCACTGCCGGTTTTTTTGGATAAGCCGGCCGTGATAGACCGAAGTACAAAACACAGATCGTCCTCTCCTCCCTCCTCTCTCCCATTCCGAGCACACTCATCCGGCATAGGCTCGTTTTCCCCACTCCTTCCATTGTTGCGGCCCCTCTTCACCAAAATGCAAAGTAAAGTGGGATCCTTATCAAGACCATGGAACTACACGAGGAAGTGAAGAAGGATCCAAGGCGGAATACCTACACCTCTTTGATCACCATCGTCATAATCTCGAGGACGAGATTGATTTTAAGGGGGGGTAAAATTGTAACACCCTAAAATTTATACTTTTGAAAATAGGATTAAAATGATTTATTTATGAATTTTTGTGCTCATGAAATATAGGAAAATAAATAATTTTTCATTAAGTAAAATTTATCATAGGGTGTAGAAACATTTGTGATGCATTCATGCCACTACATATGATTTGTTTGGGTGAGTGGTTTTGACTCAAAATCAAAATGAATTAAAATTTTGGTTTTGAAAGGTCTTGAAGTGGCTATAAAATAAAAGAAAAGAAGAAAAAAAGAAAAACTTCCTTCTCTCTTTAGGCCCATGGCCTCCTTTCTCTCCCCCTCTTTTTCGGCCTATAGGCCCAAGTTGGAGCTCAGCACTGCTCTCCCTTCGCGTAGCCCACATCCTCACTGGAGCCCAACTCCCTTCCCTCTTCGCTATTGCACGTGGTAGCCCAGCTAGCTCTGCAGGCCCAGTCCCATCCCACAGACCTAGCTCGGCCTCACTTCTCTCTTTCCCTTTCTCTTGCGCGGCACGCAAAGCAGCCAGCCCAGCAACGCAGTTGCTCTCTTCTCTCTCTGTCCGACTGACCAGCCGGACCCGCACCTTGAGTCACTAACAACCTGGACCCACGCGTCAGAGCCATCCTCTTCCTCAGGCCGACCAGAGCCGGACTCTGTCCAGGGAGGTCCGCTGCCGCACACCTCGTCCCGAGATTGGGCGTGCTCCCCACGCCCATCCGCCCCATAAGCAGCGCGAGGACCCCCTGCCATGGCCCCGCTCTCATCTATGAGCCGCTACCCGCGCCCCAGTCTAGCCACCCTGGTTTTGGATCTCATCGATGCGAGGTTGAAGCCGTCGTTGCTGCGGACACCGATGGAAGCCACTGTGCCATCCCCAAGCTCTTGACACCCTTCATCACTAGGTGACGAAGCTTTCTATCCTAGCCTCTTGCTCTCTCTTGCCCTCTATGCCCTGTTAACCACTGCCAGACTTTGTAGGACGCCGTTCTCCGCCTCATCGAGCCACTCACCCTCTCCGTCTCGTCTCCGGCCGTGATAAGACCCTAGGTGAGCTTGCCTTGATCCCCGCTTCTACCCCATGCTTTCCCCGCATCGAATCGTGGACTCTAGGGCCCTCTCCGCGCTTGCCAACGAGCTCCTTGCCGCCGACAATGGTGAACCGCCGCTTAGTCACTGTTTCGGCGGCCGGTTTCTCTCTCTCCCTCCCTAGCTTCTAATCGTAGCCGTCCAACATGTGATCAACGTCCCAGATTCAAAGATACCCCTTCGCCGGCTTCTTTTACAAAAGAGACCCTGAACTTTTTTAAGATTTGAACCCGCCGTCCCTAGTTTCTTTCAAAAGGACCCCTGCCTTTTCTTTAAATAGTCCCCGTAGTCCTCGGCCAGATTTAAAAATCCAATTTTATTTATTTTAATTCGAAAATCAGTTCTGGATATTTGCAATATTGCCATCCAACTTCTAAACCCTATATCTTCCACGTTTTAACTCCGATTTGATCCGTTCAAGTTGCATTAGATTCGTAATGATGTAATCTACGCATTAGTAAAAAAATTTATCATATCACTAGCTCTGGAATTTCATGGTTTAAACTCTAACTTGAATAATAATTATACAACTGGATTTTATAAATAAAATATGATTTGTTTTACTTTAGTTTTATAATTCAAATCTAAATTTGACTTAATTCAATTTATATAAGCTTTTATATAGTTAAAACATATGAAGCTTATAGTTTTAAATTTTCTCTTATGAGTAGATTTTTCGGTAGTCGTTTCTTTTAAACCGTAGCTCTGATTAGTGTGCTCTTCGCGCCTGTGTGTGTAGAACATCTTTAAAACTTTTTTACTTACTGATTATTATGTTTGGTGTACTGTTCTAATTTAGTTCTATTGTTTGCTTTGTATATGATTGCATGGATGCTTGTGTGGTGCTCTTTGATCATGTCCCGTCGGTGAGCTATACGTGGTGAATCAAGAAGTAGATCTTTGAAGGTTTGGACTAGAAGAAGGATCTAAGTTTAAGACAAGTATAGCATGGGATCTTCCTTGTTGTCCTATACACATTTAATTCATGCTGCATGTGTCTACCTTGACTACCACTAAGGATATCCTAGTCTTTTGTACTTGTACCTTGATACATTTGGGTTATTGCATTGGATAGCTTTGCTAGTGCTCAACTAAAGCCATGATCTTGTAACTTGACTAATGGTTATGCAATAAACATTTAAAAGATTCTTTTTAGCAACATGGAACAAGGGGGCTAGAGCATTAAGCTATTTTTATGGTGCTCTAGATTTCTCGCCCTAAGGACTTATCTGTAAGTGATTATCCGGGATTTATAGTATAGCTATAAGGGCTACATGGCTCTGGCTTTAGCTCAGTATTAGGACCTTTTCTAGCTTGTTAGTGGTTACCTTTATTAGCATAAGAATGTTTATGAATTGGGTATAGTGCGGCCTCTGTCTCCTTGTGTATAGGCTGCGCGTCATTGTGCCATCGGGAAGGGAGCTCTGTATCTGTTTGTCGAGTGAATCTAATGGCCCTAACTTGTTAGACGAACCTTTAAAAGGCTTTATAGTGAACCCTGCCGGCCTTCCTTGAAAGTGGGTCAAGAGATTAGCTATCTTGGGCGAAAGGGTAACTCACGACTCACAGTGAAAGTGTACAACCTCTGTAGAGTATAAAACTGGTATATCAGCCGTGCTCGCGGTCACGAGCGGCCTTGGAACATTTACGGAATAGATGATCATTAATGGTTAATGATGATGAACACTTATGATACTGATGATAAAGATACTCACTAATGAATACTGTTTATGCTATTTATTATTCATGTTTACCTGATCATGTGTTTATATGGGCTTATGAATAAACTTGTTGCCACCCTATTGCTCAAATCATGACTCATTAAAAGCTAATTGCAGTTAATCAGTGTCAGCCGTTTGAGCCTCATGAACCCCATGTTATATTTGTTGAGTATGACATGTACTTACGCTTGCTTTACTTTTTAAATCTTTGGAAAATCCCAGATGGGTACCAGATTACTAGTCTGGAGGAGTTAGGCTTGTGATCAACCAGTCAGTTATCCCTGTGGATTGAAGTCTTCACCCGAAGATCAGAGTTGTCTTTCCACTGTTTGCTGTCTAAGATTATATTCTTTATACTAACACTAGTAAAAAAAGGGCTTCTATTCTCGGCTGCCAACCCCCTTTATTCCTGGTTACGCAGCCTGGAATAGGAGTTCGGGAATAAAGGGTTAGTAGCCGGGAATAGAAGTAGACCTTTAGTCCCGGTTGGTGATACCAACCGGGACTAAAAAGGTAGCCACGCTAGCGCCTAGGCTGACCCCTTTATTCCCGGTTGGTATTACCAACCGGGACTAAAAGGTCTTTTTTTTCTTTTCCTGCTTATTTCAATTGATGATTCTTTTTTGTTTTAATTTGGTTTTCGAATACGCATTATTCGCTGCAAAGTAATATACGTATACGCACGCGTACTGTAAAGTTTTCGCTCGATCAATGCACGCAAGCAACACAAGTAAAAGTAAACAAAAACATAATATTACATTTCATCGTCACATGTAAAGTTTGCATTAATTGTACATTTCATCATCACATGTTCTTTGGATCAATATAAAATTTGGCTTTCATCATCACATATTTGGGTCATAGTAAAACTCGCCACCGGGAGTTAAGACCTGATCATTCAGAAATCCACCTATTGTCTCTTGGATTGCTTTGAGATGGTGTGTGTCCAGGGTTTTTTCCTTCAACCAACGAGTCTTCAATTTGAGATATGAGATAAAGAAAAAGTATATTAGTATGTATATATATATATATATATATCAAGAATAATGATAAATAAATTGTATCTATCACGAATATATATATATATATAAATATATGTATGAAGAATATATATATATATATATATATATATATATATATATATATATATATATATATATATATATATATATATGTGTGTGTGTGTGTACACTTACCCTTTTTTCCTCTAGACTAGTTTTTTTTAGCACACTCTCATGAACTCGCAAACATAGTATCCACAGAGATTGGTCCCCTGGGGCTGCAGCAGAACCCACTTTACGAGAAAAAGATTCGTCATCATCCGAGCATAGAGAAATTGAACTAAGGTAGGTATATAGTACTTACTTTGTATAGCACTACTTTCAGTGGCACTTTGCGTTTCATATGGTGTTCCTGACAGACCTTTTCCCAACAGCTACCAAATAACATAAAAAATATTTGGACCATTAATTTGCATGCAGAGAGACTGGAATAGTTTTGCTAGTGAGACTGCAATTACCTCTGAATAATATCTATCATCTCTTGGAACTCTTTTTGCTCTTTTCTCATCGAGTCCCAGATGCCTAGATGACCTTTCTCCAGATCGAGTTCCATCAATATCCAGTGTTCACTGCCATGTTCATTAACACTCATTAATTAGCTAACAGGTACAGTGAACATATATATATGGATACACTATCATCGACATTATGAACACTTACCTGAAGTTGTAGGGGAAGAGTATACATTTCTTGTCACGTTGCTTCTCTAAGAACACCTTGATATTGGCCTCCGTTTCTGCTTTCCATGTTGGATGGGGTTTAGGATTTTTGAATACGATATGTGGATCAATGAAACCAATATCAGTACACCCTCTCTTTTTTGCACTCTCCCATCTCAAACCTGCATCATATATATAGAGTGAGGATAATAAACACAGACATGTACGTACGTAGCGACTTATTATTAATTAGTAGAAAGAATCACTTACAGATAATAGCAGCTGATGAGAGTCTTGTCGAGAGAGTTCCGGTGGACTAGTTGGTGTAATTCAGCAAACTCAATGTACATAACGTCATCGCCACAGAACCAATGGTCGTCTTTGATTCTGACAGAAATATAGAACTCTTTCCGGTGACACGCATTGAGGTACAAGGTGTTTAGCTTGAACAATTATGTACCCAGTTCATTGATGGTCTTAGGATTCCATAGACTCATGCCATGCTCATATTTCTGCCATTCATCCGCTATCGACGCACTTTCGAAGAGGAAATCGCCAAGGTCGATACCTCTCATAGCATAAAAGTTAGCAAGTTCCGTCATATCCACTTCTTTATCAGCAGGTATTTCCATCATATCCAGCATATCTATGTTTGAACCATATTCATTAGCAATAACTAGAGGAGGGACTGATTGCAATTCTTGTTCTCTGAGTTGTGCAATAGTTTTCCCTGCTTTAGCAGCTTTCTTGATTATCTTGCTAAGAGTGCGGTCAAAGTCTGATGGTGGCGAGGGCTTACGAGCTTGCCGCCTCTTTTTCTGCTCAGCGTCCACCATCCGCCTTAGTTTAGCTGGAGGTAGGTGGAAGTGCTTCTGCTCCTGCTGCTTCCTCTTCCCTGTGCCTAAGAAGAATGCTTTGACGGTTTTTTTAACCTCATCATCTAACTCCTCTTTACTCATTTCACCAGGCAATTTTTGTGGAATTGGCCTTGGTTTCATGGGGGCCTTCTTGGTCGTCTACGCCGGCAGGGCAGATGGCTTATTTGTTTGCAGCCGTCTTCCCTGGTTCATGGGAGGAGGTGGGGGAACAGGCGTTGGAGACCTTCGAGGCGGCGTTGGGGAATGCCTTGGAGGTGGGGGAACAGGCGTTGGAGACCTTCGAGGCGGCGTTGGGGAACACCTTGGAGGTGGGGGAACAGGCGTTGGAGACCTTCGAGGCAGCGTTGGGGAACGCCTTGGAGGCGGTGGCGGCGGCGGTGGAGACTGTCTTGGAGATGGTGGGGATGCAGCCGTGTCTTCTACCCCATCATAACTGCCGCCTAGAGCACTATGCTTGTCTGGTGATTGTACTATTGGACTTAGGTTGGGGGAGGCCCTGCTGTGTGCGTACAGAAGACAATGAGTCAATTGTTATTTAAGAGGCAATATAAAATTAATAAAAAAATTGTTTCGTTCACTTTCATCCGTACCTATTGTGCAGCAACGGCTTCTCGGGAATATTGATGTAGCGCTTGCGCCATGCAATGAATGACTTCTCTGCTTCTCCCATGGTCTTCTCCCCGTCACCTCCATGAATGTCAAGAGGCATATTGCTAAAACCTTCAATAGCTTTATCCACCGAGACGGTAGCATATCCAGCTGGTAGTACTGCCCCATGGATTCTTGGTGTCTTGGTACGGTCGATAGGGTTTACAACACCAATAGCCACCTTCACTGTGCCATTATCTTTTGGAATGTGCAGCTCACATGATGTAAAAGGTTCAGTGACGTCATCCACGGGGAAGCGCAGCTCTGCATCTTTTATGGCATCAAGCAGCTCCGTAGAAGCACAACTGCTTCTCAACTGATCGAGGGGGCTAATGTTGATTCTCGGAGCTGTTGTAATCCCGTGGGCACTCAATTGTATTTGCACTTGCCTTGCAACTTCCTCTTGCATTTTCGCTTGCATTTCTTTTTCTCGCCTTTGTGATTCAAGCACCGCTTCCCGTGACTCAATAACATATTGCTGCAAGATGCGGATCCTCTCTGCCTCCTCATCCTTCTATCTCTGGCGGCTTCTGTATGAATCGATCCATTCAGGGAAACCTTGCACCCACAGAACGACCCCTTTGCCTCTAGTTCGTCCATAATGCTCAGCGGTCCCGATGGAATATGTCAGTTCATCTTTCTCTCTGTTGGGCCGGAATAGTCCACTATCTCTAGCTTTTAGAATTTGAATCAATCTTTCTGTTGCTCTTTTGAGTTTTGTGCCATGGACGAGCTTCCCGGTGACTGGGTCCAATCCTCCCCCATGACCTAAAAACCAATGCTCTGTGCGTTCAGGCCACGGTGCTGATTCATGTACGACCCCCTTGGCAATAAGGTCTACTTCTATTTTTTGCCACTTGGGAACGGAAGTCGTGTAGCCACCTGATCCCATGTTATGGTGGTATTACTTTTGTCTAGAATTCTCTTGGTTCCTTCTCGTCCGTTCCGCACTCTCTTCTGATGTCTTGTACTGTACAAATTCCTCCCAGTAGGGCCTTGCCTTCACGATTAGGCCCTTATCATTCTAATTTGGAGTCTTGTTCGTCTTGACGTATGATTTGTACAGCTGCTTCTTCCAAGATTGGAATTAGGTGGCCATCTTCTTCATTGTCCAGTTCCTAACTCACTCCGTCAACCTTTTGTGGGTGATGTCTTCATGATAATCATCTGTTTGGAGCGTGAAATGTGCAAGAACATCTTGCCAAATCAGCTCCTTGTCCTTATCAGAGACATAACTAATATGAGGAGCATTGTTATTTTTTTCCATTCACGGGCATTGATCGAGAGCTTGTCCCTTACAAGGTACCCACAGTGGTACACGAATTTCTGTGCATATTATCCTAGTGGTTCGCCTATAGCCACGTTGAATTCTGAGATGATGTAGCGGCCTTCCAACGGCTTTTTGGCCCCTCGAACATTCTTTGTGTTCCCCATCGTCGTCGTCAATCCAGACGGCTATGTACGCATAGAAACACAAAAAGTATTATAAAATGAAGGTCGATCCAGTGGGCTACATGTATGCATAATAAATAAATGAGCTAGATATTGAGAAATATATACCTCGCCGGAATTATCTTCATGATCGAGATTCAAGTATTGACTCCTGTCTTCTTACTGGTCATTATCAACATCGGCACAATGTTCAGTGCCGGCGTTGATAATATCCATCATTTTCGCCTCCAGGTCATTGTCTCTTGGGTCGGCCATAGAGAGCCTAAACAATTATAAAACAATAATTATGCAATTGGGGTTTCATAGACATTTCATACACATTTCGGGGTGGTGGTGCCTGCACGGGGCGGCCAGCCAGCGTCGGTGGCCAGGGAGGGTTTAGGGTGGTTTAGGGTTTAGGGTTTAGGGTGGTTTAGGGTTTAGGGTTTAGGGTATAGGCCACATGGTATCAGAGTATAACACAATTGATTTTATCTTCTTTTTTCTTTGGCCAGTATGCCATCTTTGATTGTATCAAAACTTTTACTTTGAAAGCCTACCATAAAGCATACTAAGCAATTCTATGTCTTTGTAAATGAAATCATCTTCAAGGATGGTAAGCAATTAACAAGGTAGGCAATGCATCAAGTAGGTAACATTTGAATTAATCAACGTAATGCAATATGTAACATAGGTGATAAACTTTTTAAAGTAAACAAGGTAATGGTTTAATGCATAAACCGGGGCTTGCCTTCGTTGACGATCTCGGGTTCCGGATCAGTACCACAATTATCGAATCCCGAGACAACCGGGGATTCTTCCACAACTTGCTCAACTAGAATCGGTTCACTCTCAGATTCTACATGAAATAATAACATATGCTTCAACATGATGATAATGTAAACATGATGCTTTCATGGTGCATGAAATATGACCAAAACAAGATCAAACCCTAAACCTAACACTTAGGGTTTGCTTTTATCCATTTTTGAATTAATTTGGAAATAAGCTCAAAACAAACTTGTTCCAAATGACCTCAAAATTTTATGTAAGCTTCCTCATGACAAATTAGTGTACCAAAACAAATTTCATAATTTTTGGAGTTATACAGTGGCCTACAAAAATTATGGAAATTACATTTATCAATTAATTGACTGAATTTTTGAACATTAAAAATTTATTCAAATTTCAAGTTTCATATTTTTAAACCATAATAGAACATGTACAGAAGCTACACACAAATTTTCAAAATTTTTGGAGCTGTAATTATTTTCCTATGAATTTCCAAAGTTGCTGCACTATTCAAAATCCAGAAAATAAGAAATCTCCCTCTTCTCTCTCCCTCTCTCTCACTAACGACCCGGCCTCACATGTCAGCGACCCAAACAGAGCGCACGGCGGTGCTGCTGACTCTGGCCGACCAAACTCGCCGGCGGCGAGGCTCCGGCAAGGCGGATCGCACCAGCATGACCAACACCACCCCGCGAACTTACCCCGACACCCAGAACAGCAGCAGACGCACCGGAGGAAGCTCTACGTCAGCCATGGCGGTGAGACACACTCCGACGTGACTGGGCTACGACTGGGAAAACAATCGAGCTTACGAGCAACAGGATGTCACGGGGAAGGCGCGGCGTTGGGGGCGTCGGGATGATGCCCTCCGGTCAGGAAGAAGGCGTGGCGCGCGCGCGCGGCGTCGGGGGCGGCCGGGGGCTCCTCAGTGACGGGCGCGGTGTCGGGGCTACTCCGGCGAGGTGGGCGAGCCTCGGGGTGCCCTCCGGTGAGGAAGGCGGCGTCGGGGGTGGCCGGGGAGGCGAATCGGGACACGCTCTGGGGACACGCTGAAGACGAAGACGATCGATGAGGAGGAAGAGAGAAGGGAGGCGGCGGGACTAAAGCACCTTTAGTCCCGGCTCCATCCACCGCCCGGGACTAAAGGGGGGACCTTTAGTCCCGGCTGTTGGAAGGAGCCGGGACTAAAGGATTTTTTGGCGGACCGCCAAATGCAGCCCACCTTTAGTCTCAGCTGGTGGCAGGAGCCGGGACTAAAGGTGGGCTACATTTTCATTTCCCGCCAACTTTTAAGCAGATCAGTTTATTTTATATATGTTTTATATTTAAATGTTTAAGTCTTATTATTTGCGCAGTAAATTCAATACTAGGCATAATTTTTTTTAGAAAAAGTAATAAACTATATTTTCATTTACTGCACAAAAAAAAATATGTGACCTAAACTATTGTGTTTTTATTATAAATGTTGAACATAATGCAACTAATACTCACTATTTTCGTTAATGCAAAAATGTAGACTTTAATTGAAATTATTAAATTTATTGGTTTTCGACAGGAAATTAGTTTTCACGTAATTGTAACCTAAATCTTTAGGTTCTTCATTAATCATTGTATAATTAATCGGTGAGTTCGGGCGCAAATTCAATTAAAGTTAAAAAGTACCAAACCACCTTAGAAAAATCTCAAACTTGGTGGTGGCTACACACAGGGCATTTGTAGTCTTGAGAAAAAGTTTGAGACCAATCCGGCACTGGAAAGCAAATGGACTTGAGAGTCCCAGAGAACCTAGATGTATTGATAGGGTTCGACGAAAGGTTCTATATACCTCTGTGAAGCACGTCGACTCTGCCTATGTCGAAATAGCTTGAAATTTTTTTGACAGTCATTTACACCCAAAATATGGCCCCACACAAGATCTTAGATTTTTCTGATAATTATTTTTATTATTACATTTTTCCTTGTGTCGCGTGAGACGAAATACGGCAAATTACATATTCAAAACAATATAATTTTGCATCAACCTCCACAAATATTTGTCTCCTAGGGCACAAGAGACTATTTGGCAAAGTTTGGCACCATTCCGGATCATTTAGGGGGTAGACCCAGTTCAACGTATAATTAATCGGTGAATTCGCACGAAAATTCAATTAAAGTGCAAAAAGCACCAAACCTGCTCAGAAAAATCTCGAACTTGGTGGTGGCTATACATAAGGCATTTGAAGTCTTGAGAAAAAATTTCAGCCCAATCCGGCACTAGAAAGCACATGGACATCAGAATCCCAGAGAACCTTGGTGTATAGATAGGGTTCGACGAAAGGTTCTATATACCTCTATGAAGCACGTCGACTCCGCCTATGTCGAAATGGCTTAAAATTTTTTTGGCAGTCATTTACACCCAAAATATGGCCCCATGAGACGAAATACGGCGAATTACATATTCAAAACAATATAATTTTGCATCAACCTCCACAAATATTTATCTCCTAGGGCACAGGAGACTATTTGGCAAAGTTTGGCACCATTCCGGATCTTTTCGGGGGTGGACTCAGTTCAACGTATAATTAATCGGTGAATTCGCGCGGAAATTCAATTAAAGTGCAAAAAGCACCAAACCAGCTCAGAAAAATCTCAAACTTGGTTGTGGCTTCACACAGGGCATTTGTAGTCTTGAGAAAAAGTTTGAGACCAATCCGGCACTAGAAAGCATATGAACCTCAGAATCCCAGAGAACTTAGGTGTATAGATAGGGTTCGACGAAAGGTTCTATATATCTCTGTGAAGCACGTCGACTCCGCCTATGTCGAAATGGCTTAAAATTTTTTTGGCAGTCATTTACCCCCAAAATATGGGCCCACACAAGATGTTAGGTTTTTCTGATAATTATTTTTATTATTATATTTTTCTTTGTGCCGCGTGAGACGAAATACGGTGACTTATAGATTGAAAACACTAGAATTTTGCGTCGAAATACGGTAAAATAAAACTTAAAAACTTATGTGTAAAAATTATATTTTTCCCCTAAAATCTAAAACTATTTTTTCAACAAAAGACTCTAAAAATCAAAGTATAGTTAAGAAAAGAATACAAATAAAACTAATAAACTAAAACTATTTGTTTTTTTAATGACTACTGGCGGAAGCTTTATTCCCGGTTAGAGGTTATAACCAGGAACAAAGAGCAATATTTATTCCTGTCTAAAGCCTCCAGCGGGACTAAACATTTAGTCCCGGTTAGTGGCTCTAGCCGGGACTAAATATCGATCTTTAGTCCCGGTTATAGCCTCTAACCAGGACTAAAGGTTTGTCTGCCGAGCCAGCAGCGTTGGGCAGCGACCTTTACTCCCGGCTCGAGGATATAGCCGGGATTAAATCTCCTTCACTCCCGGGTTCAAAAAAATGCCGGGAGTAACTCCGAAAATGGTGCCGAGACAAAAGGTCTGTTTTCTACTAGTGTAAATATGTTATATATTAAATACTGTCTATTAATATTACCCTTATTTGTAGCTATACGTGATATTTGACTTCCTAGACTCATATATGGTGTGTATTGTTCTTCAAATCGGGTGCTACATGACTTCTGGGCTCCCTCCGGCTGCTCCGCTTCCTACACCCATGACCACGACCTAGCATGCCTTGAAATTCTGTTACGAGTGCGATTGCTGGAGGCAGGCCTCCTGGAGGCGCTCCGGGGCCAGGCCAAGGATGAGCACAAGGCCAACATCGCCCTGGTCGTCACCACTCAACACGTTGCTGTCGTCATCCTCTACCTCCTCGGCTGCAACGCCTACAAGAACGCGTAGGCTGCCGCCATCTTCGGACGCTCCAAGTAGTAGTAAGCTGTCGATGATGTGCTTTTTTAACGCTTTTTGTTATGTTAGATTATTACTAGATTGTGTGTGTCCTGGAGAAGCAGTAGTGCTTGGTGGTGTGTTTCCAGACTTCGTTCATCATGGTATTGGTAGATGTGTAAGGTAGAGGAGATGATGTGTAAGATTAATTAATTAATTAATGGTGTTTTCCCCTATTTGCCGGGCGAGCAATGTATCTGATCTGAAGAAGTGGCCAAGTGACATACTCATACTATGGATCATGCCTGATTGATTCAGATTCGTATGTTTTGCTTCCTGCCATTCAGGCATTGAGGGAAGTTAGATTTGCTGTACGTAGGTAGTGTTGCACCTGTTGCCAGTTCGTCGGGAGTTGTTAGTTGGGTGCAGTCATAGGCCAACTCATTAGTTTTGCATGCTCCCATTGTTGGAGCCTAAAGCCGACAAGCTTCCGCTACTATGTTCCCGTCTCTCATTGAATCAGGCAATCTACTACTGCACTCAGAAACGATGCGGACCCAACTAATCTGAATGTCTCCACTCTTTGGTCTTTATAGTGTTCTCTGCCATCAGGTGAAGGTTTTACTTAGCTTGACAACTGTGTATTATGTAATCCTTCAACAGAAGTTGACAGCAGATTCTGAAAGATACGTTCTCCATGTGGACTGTAGTCCTACGCTATTTTCTCCTTTTTGTTCTAGCCGTTGATGCGGAGAAAAAGAAAATGACCAAAGTGAAGTAATATTTACTTTCATACTCATTTTATTCTCATGTTCTAATTTTGTAACTAAATCAGGATAAGTTTGTACAGTGTGGTTTGTAACTAAATCGGGATAAGTTTGTACGGTGGTTTGTAACAAAATCGGGATAAGGTTGTACAGTGTTCCTTAAAAAGATGGACCACTAAAATGGTGTTACTTTTTATAATATTCACACTACTATCAATTGTTTATCTAAATTTATTTCTCAAATCTCACGGCAACACACTATATTGTTGTTGGCTGGTATTATCAATTCTCCGTTCATAGATTCTTCTCAAGTACACTGTAACAAATTCTCGCAGCAACGCGCGGGGTATTATCTAGTTCTAATAAACATCAAAGACAAATAATAAAGCCAACATTATGGGTCTTTAAAGCTGTTTTTCCCTAATAAATACAAATTGTTGATGTAGTTTTGATTAGAAATAAAAACTGATTCTTATTAAAATTTGGATCAGCCAATGGTCCAACCAGTAATCAAACCATGAATTGAGTCTAATTTAGTCCAAATAAATGAGCTCTGAAATCATTCCCTAGAAAATTCTATTTTTCCTAGGGAAAGAAAAAAACTGGAGGGAAACTTGCATATTCTAGTAGCGTGGCATGTGAAAAATCGAGTGAGATCTCACATCATAATCATCATCACCAGAGACATACCATTCATTGACCCGTCGGTAAGTAACTGCTTGCT
This sequence comes from Miscanthus floridulus, assembly GCF_019320115.1. Taxonomy (NCBI): domain Eukaryota; kingdom Viridiplantae; phylum Streptophyta; class Magnoliopsida; order Poales; family Poaceae; genus Miscanthus; species Miscanthus floridulus. The sequence goes on along the minus strand of NC_089582.1, from coordinate 12,091,644 downwards.
GACTTTAATCGGATACTAGAATTACATGTTTTTATGGGTCCTCAAAAAAGTTAAAAAGTTTTATATTTAATTATAGCAATACATGGATAGTATCAAAACTAAAGTTAAGATATGTTGGCCCCGTTCGCTTCGCTGAAAAAACAAGCCGAAACACTGTTCCGGCTGATTTGTTGTGAGAGAAAAATACTGTTCCGGCTGAAAAAGACGGTATAAATGAAGCAAATAGGCCGTTTACGTCTAAATATTTCTCTTCTTTGCAACGTGAGAAAAAAATCTCTTAAAGTTGGATTTTAACTTGATACAAGCTTAACATGACATTGTCTTATTATTGTTAACATTAACATATACTATGATACCATGGCCAACAAAAAATAAATTATAGATTTGGAATTTTATGGAAAGAGTGAAACATAAATAGATATGCATCATTTTGGTTGTTGTTTCCCATTAACATTGCATAGTTCTTTTGTCCCATTGTAACGCATGCATGAGTTTGCTACTAAATCCGTTCCAAATTATTGTTCGTTTGACTTTTTTACCACAAGTTTGACCACTCGTCTTATTCAAAAATTTATGCTACACATCACTTCTTTTGTTGTGGCTTTCTTTATTAACAAAAGTTCTTCAAGAATGACTTATATTTGACTATGTTTGCACAAATTTTTTGAATAAGACGAGCGGTCAAACTTGAGGTCAAAAAAGTCCAACGAATTATAATTTGGAACGGAAGGAGTAGTATAATATTAGAGTATGAAAATTTCTTGGGTCCAACATCCATGACTTTCACTCGTAATTTAGGTCCTACTAGGTTCGTGGTCCCTCACTCCCCGCCCTTGACTCACAGCGTGAGGCTGAGGCTGGCCTCAGGCCCTACAGTGTAAATCTTAGCTTGTATTATTAAATACTTTGATTATTTAAATACTTACAGACATATTAGCTTGTATTATTAGCCTGAGGCCCTACAGAGGTAAATCTTAGCTTTTATTAAATACTTACAGACATATTAACTTGTATTATTAAATACTATAAGTATTTACTTGCAAAAAATACTTGTAGGTATTAAATTTAGTATTGTCCCTGTTGAGAATAGAAGTGTTAATTTTAGTATTTTTCCTTTGATGACGATGTTGTAACATTATAATGTACTTTGATGTTTTATGAGTTGATTTTCGATTTTTTTTTATACATCAAGGGAAGAGGATGAGGTTTCAGAGGATGGCTAAAATAATTGTCTAGAAAGAATTAGCAAAATTTACTTATGCAGCTAAGTTAACCAGCGATATTTAAATACAGTTATTATAAAGGGCGGAATTTAAATATATTATTATAGTGAACCCGCACACTGATTGGAAATTTAGAGTAGTGATTTGGACCCTGTTTTCAGTTAAACTGACACAAGGCTAAATTTAAGTAAAAAAATTATAATGGTTGAAAAAAATACTGACAATTTATTGAGAGAAATCGAACAGTGTAAAATATGAGGTACTAACTTAGCTGCTCGTGTAGAGTTTAAACTAATTTACAAGTAGCTAGATACGTAGAGAAACAGTCAAGTTCGTAGTTCAGCACGCAGGATCTGAAAACACAACAGAATGGTCCTCGTCAAGTTCAACGTCCTTTGCCAACCAAGTCAAACAAGACTGCATGTACGTTGTCTTGGAGTGCTTCTCAGTCTGTACAAGCTGCCTGCCTATATATGTGATGTTGCTCCATCTCCAAACACTTCATTACTCTCAAGAGCAACCAGCTACAGTTACAACCACAGTATCTCTTTCTTGACGCTACTCACAGCTCCATTTGTAAACCATGGCATCCCAGGCCATCGAGAGCCACCGCGCCGGTGCAGAGGTTGTCACCGGAGATGCCACGTGCAGGAAGAAGTCTGTTGAGCTGCTGGAGGAGCTTCCAATGGAGGACGTACATCCTGGAGTTTGGGTACAACCGCGAGTCAGGGTTCATGTGGCTGGTGCAGGGGAAGAAGAAGGTCGAGCACACATTCAAGAAGATCAAGCAGACGGTGTCCTATGCCGCCGAGGTCACGGCATTCGTCGAGAAGGGCAAGCTGAGCAAGATCACCGGCGTCAAGACCAAGGAACTGATGCTCTGGCTCAGCGTCGTCGAGGTATATGTTCCCGAGGCATCGCCAGAGAAAGTCACCTTCAAGACCGGCACTGGCCTGTCTGACACCTTTGATGCTGCTGCCTTTGCACTCGGAGAGTAATCTAAGTTCAAGTTAAAAGTACTACGTTGCTGGTGCGCTGCATGGCCGTGTGTATTTATCTCTTGTTTTGTAACCAAGCATGTATGATGCATTATGTGTGATTCTGTACCGTGGAGTATTTCGGAATTTGATTTTGTATAAAATTCAGTGAATTCTGTCAGGCTAGCTCGTATTCCCATTGTATATAGAATCTCCGTGTTAGATACGACTAGTTGAATCGGACAGACCATAAAAATCCCTCGCCCTAGCACCGATCAGCGGCGAGCGATCCTCGGCGACCTAGTTGAATTTGTTTGGGCAGCATGGTCGCGCCTCTGCCACCATGCCGGCCGCGGGAACTGATTGTCGAGCTCCTGGAAGAGATCCTCCTCCGCCTCCCGCCGGACAAACCCGCATGCCTCGTCCGTGCCGCCCTCGTCTGTAAGCGCTGGTGCCGCGCCGTCATGCATCTCGGGTTGGGAAGCCACGACGGCGGCCGTAGCGAACGCGTACTCCGGTGAGAGGGGAGGAAGGCACGGCTCACCGTGGGCTCGACAGTGATAGGATGGCGATGCAGGGGTGAGTAGTCGAGGCCATGGCGAGTTGGTGCGGTGCAGGGAGAGCGGCTACACTGCTGTAGTCGATCCGGGGCGACGTCTCCAGCTCCGGCGACTCTTGGCGGACTCCGGCGACTCCTGGCGGACTCTGGCGGCAGCGGACCGTCCTTCTTCTCCTCCTTCTTCCCTCAACTCTCCTCTAGGCATTGGACGTGGCGTGGGTGTGGTTACCAGAGGCAGCGGGGTGTGGTAGAGGAAGCCGGGGCTCTAGTGCGGGTTCTTATTGCCGCGTGGCAGCCATGGCGGACAGCGGACGGTGCACAGCGCACGGAGGGGCACGTGGCGGTGGTAGTGGCTTTAGGGCTAGGGTTCGAGGCATGGCAGAGGGCCGCGGGGGCTTTGGTGCCTCCAATTTTTGAGCGGCGTCGGTCAAGGGCAGTTGGCAGTAGGTGACGTCGGCATCGTTAGCACGGCGGGGCCACGCCCGGTGGCGTCAGCAGGGAGGGGCGTGGATCGGTGACATGGCCACCATCCAAGAGGGCGTCCAAGGCGGTGGTTCGCACATACGGTCATGATGGCACGGGCGTCTTCGGATCCTCGCCGGTGAGCGCGGGTGAAAAGCAGAGGAGGGGGTGGGGGAAGAAGGGGATGACAGGTGTGTGGGGTCATCGGGCCCACCTATCAGCCTCGGGTGAGAGGGAGAGAGCAAGGGCGCATCTGGCGAAGCGCCTTTGGCTAGGGAAAACGGGAATTGCGCGGGTGCCATCGGGCGAGTGGGCATGCGGGAGGGGGTGCTGGGCCGGCGCACGTGCTAAGACTATCTCCAACAACAACACCCAAAATACAAGACTTATTTAACGTTTGGGTAGCGCTACAGCCAAAAGGTTCGATACTCATTCGACATCTTCTCCAACAACAGAACCCAAAATAGAATCCTTTCTGCAAATGGGTTTCCAGGAGAGATGATACTCATATTTGGGTTATGCCTCTCAGGCAACCCAAAATGAGTCTCCCGTATAGGTACTCTGTTAGAGGCTAATTTTAGGTCTCCTGCTACCTATTTTGGGTTTGGGTGCCCATATGGGTCATCTATTGGAGACAGTCTAAGACGGCTGGGCTTCTTTCCCTTTCTCTATTTCCTTCCTATTTCCTTCTCCCTTTTCTAATTCTATTTCTACTTCTCTTCTCATTTCTAGGCACCTATACATGCATACATGCATTCATACATGTATACAACCCTAGTGGAGTCCACTTAGGTCAACCTTAGGGTCTCCTGGTCAAGCCAGTGCCTAGGCCCACACACACAACAATATTTGTTTAAGTGTTGGTTAAGGTTTTTAATTAACAACGCATAAGAATCAAAAGAAGCAACTCATAAGTTTTGGATTAATGCAAATGCTCAAACATCTAGCTTAGGTGCTACTTCTGCAACTAGGGTGGCTTCCAAGCATGCATCACTCATCAGGCAATGGTTTCTCGAAAAAGTTTTTGAAAGTTGGGATTTTTGGCTTTATGATTTTTGGGGTTGTTACATGGAGCGTTAGCAATTGGGACTTCATTAATTGGTATCAAATGAGGGATCTCTTCATTGTATGGCACTTGATCAGCTTGACCATTTGGCCAGACTCCTGACCCCCATGGCCTCAAGACCGGAATGTTGACTAGTGGTGAAGCTGGTGGACCTTTACCAGGCTGTCCAAATCCATGGAAGTGAAATTCTTGGGGGTCGAAGTCATCATCATCAAGGGGAAAATCTTCATCCTGAGCACCTCCCCCTAACATCGCAGCTTGCAAGATTTCACATTGCACACTCCAAGTGTTTGACTCAAAGTTGGTGCCCTCAGTGAAAATGAAAAACCATGGAATCTATTCCGTACTTGACACTCTGACCTTCACAACTGCCCGAGACATATAGAAGGTCCTCCTCCCAAATTAATAGCCGACCGACAGAAGAAACTGCCTTTCCTATCAAAGGTCGAGTCTAGAGATCCAAGTTTAGGCCAAGCGTCATAATCCAAACTTAATAAGTCATAATAGCAGTATGATTATTCCATGCTCTGTTATGGGGAATAATGGTGGCTTGTCTGGGTAAGCAAATCCCTTTCAAAGATGAAGTTGAATCTAACATATGCCTGACCGAAGGGACACGGCTGCATAGAGCGAAAGCCAATACCTCTGTGATTAATTATGAAGAAAGTCTTCCAAGATGTTGTAGATATTCATGAAATTGATTGGCCCCTGAGGCATTGGGTGTAGAACTATGATGGAAACATCATTGTTGCGTTGCACATGCAACATGGCCAATCACTATGCGTCTCATGATCGGACGACCATCTACCATCTGTCGCTGGGCTCCCAAGGCATAAAAGGAGCTGGATCGACAAAGCGAAAAGCCATCATGCACTGCAGAGATGGAGGAGTCACTGTAGTGATTGGGGTTTTCCCTCCCGCAAAACATGAACATTAGACTTCGGAGAAGGAATGCCAAGAACAGTAGAGGCAAACTCACCGAAACTCTAGAAGACAGGACAGCGAGAAGCACCTGAGACTTGTGTGGCCGGCGCCTCATCGTCACCGTCGTCCTCAAACTCTATACGCCAGTAATGAGAGCAAGGGACGATAACAGGGGGAGGAGTAATGCCGGTAGAGTGATAAAGTAATTTCCAAAGGAAGTGAAGCGTCGCGGGTGGGGATCATCTGTCATAGGGTAAGGGGCTGATATGGGAAATACCAAATCCCGTATCTGAGGAATCAACGGGGAGGCGTGTTGATCGAGGCACGAAATGACAGCTGCATGAATCGTGACCAAAGCGAAAGTAGGCCCTGCAACGGAACCGATTTGTGCATTGGGCCCTTAAATGGGAGGCTTTTACCTGTCTACCCTTAAAAAAGATGTCACACTTCTGCGTACCCCTCAAAAGTTGGTCGTCACCTATATGCCCTCGCTCGAACTTTTCTTTTCCCTCACGCCATTCCGTCGGCATTCTGTTATGTGTTGACCGTTTGGCGGCTCTGACATGTGGGACCGGACTAGAAAAATACCATCCTTGCCCCTGGATCATTGCAGCGACTGGGAGAGGAGGCCAACAGCGTGGGCTAGGCTGGCGCCGGCTCGGGTGGTTTGGTCGGGGGGGCCTGTGACCTGTGGGCCAGCGGACGGAGTTGGGGCCAGCGCACGCCGTTTTGGGTTTCGTTTTTACGGCGGGCAGGGCTTGTTTTTCCGGCGCAGGCCACAAAATTTTTTGTATTCTTTTTCTTTCAATAATATATTTTTATTTGTAGGAGTACATAATAAAATACACTTGATAACCATGGAAATTACAAATACACATCAGATACGTGAAATTTTCAAAAATAGCTCACCAGCGCTGGAGGGGCCATATTTTCAAGCATGTCGGTCCTTTGATTGAACGTGCGCTGGAGGGGCCATTGCAATGAGGACTACTGGAGGGGATAGGCGCTGGATCATTGCCCGACGCACGTACACATATTTTCAAGAAATGAACTGCAGGGGCCATGCATGCACGTACACGTACTACTGAGCACAGTACTTTGATTGAACGTACTACTGTTGTTTATTAACCTGTATACGGTTGGTGCACTGGTACGGTGTATGCTTTTTTTTGCGAGGTCGATTCGTCTGTTTACATGTTCAATTAATTTCGACAGTGCAAAGTGCAACAGTGCACGACATGCATGCTAACTGTTTTACTGACGTATGGGTACACAGGTAAAAGCCTCCCGTTCCTGCGGTACGGCAAGTACTGCGGCATCCTGTACAGCGGCTGCCCACAGGCTGTCATGGCGGTTTGTGTGCTACTACTAGCTGGCTAGCTCCCACAGGCTGTCACCCTCGCGCGCCACCCCCGCTTCTACAGCATCCGAGTATATACGTTTTTCTTCCTTTTTTTTTTCTTTTGCAATATACAAGTTGGTGTTACTTTAGAATTAGAACTAATACTTACATGCACGTTGGAACATGCAGGTGATGGACGGGGCAGAGCCGCGGTGGGTCTGCACGACGGTGAACCTGGACGACCACATCATCGTCCCGGACCTGGACCGCGCCGCCATCACGGCCGACCCCGACAAGGCGCTGGAGGACTACGTGGCGTCGCTGTCGACGCTCCCCCTGGCGTGCACGCGGAGATATATATATATATATATATATATATATATATATATATATATATATATATATATATATATATATATATATATATATATATAAAATCTGCCACGAGACAACTGTTCGGATCGAGTACGGTCTTTGCATCGCTGATGGAGGCAGACAACTCAACAGGATACATACTTCCTCCGTCTCAAACTATACGTCGTAAGAATATTACTCCCGGCCGTATAATCTACATTATTAGTACGTATGTACTCCATGCCGTACATATATCTAGAAAAATAATTAATCAAACTATAGATCCCGATGCGGCGTCTCCCGCCGACCCGTGCGCGTGCGTGCGGACGAATACGATCGATCGATCGAGGTGGAGGCCAGCCACACCAAACGTGTCAACAGTATCAGTATAGTTTGGCCGGGCTCCGATGAACAGTAATGGCACAGAGGAAATGAAAATTGGCCTGGCAATGGCACAGGGGAAACGAAAAAGTTCAGACACCCATACAAGCCCAAGGGCAATTGAGTCATTCTCCAGAGCCGTTACCCACCGTTAGGAGCAAATGCCGACGGAATGGCATGAGGGAAAAGAAAAGTTCGAGCGATGGCACGTAGGTGACGACCAACTTTTGAGGGGTACGTAGAAGTGTGGCATCTTTTTTAAGGGTATACAGGTAAAAGCCTCCTTAAATGGTCATGGGCCAAGCAACGAGTGCGGACTAGATAAGGCCCCGACAGCTGAAAATCTACGGTCAATTGGCGGGTTTCTTGGACTAACGGGCTCTTGCCCAAGATACCAGTTTTAGCCCCATTAGTTGAAAATAAACGTTGGTCCGAAGATCTCACGCCAAAATTTAGTTGAGTAAAGACTGAATGTCAGGGAGATTGATGGAATTGGTGAGAACCCTTACCAGAATTCAAATCCGAAATTGTTGACCCATTGACGATTCCCCATCGGAATCCTGTTTGTACCGGTGAGGGGCCGCGCTCCTGTCAACGGCGAGGTAGATGAACGCCGTGAGATTGTTCTGCATTATTGCACTGCTTCCTCAGCTTCACAGTGACGGAATTCAGAAGCAAAATTGGCACCACCACCGTGCTAGAGGTTGAAGTGGAGCTTGAAAAGGGAGCACTCAAAGGAATGAAGCTTGTACATATGGATGCCCACAGCCGGAGAAGAAACCAAGAACTGGAACCCATATTCCCCAAGAGCACAAATCCGAAAACAAGAGGCATCACCTCAAATAACCGATTGGAGGATGGTTGCAGCTGAAGATTCAGTCAAACGGAATTGGCAACGCCCAAAAGAAAGAACAAGGTAGAGGGATCATGACAAACCGGGGAACCAAATCTGCTAATGATCTCTGCTTCGACCACCTGCCCAGGCGTAAAGCTGAGGCCCGGAAGATCCATGGCCGCAGAGAGCTAGGCAAAGACATAGTGGGGAGGCACAACGGAGAAGATCGCCACTGTGATCACCACCATTCGCCTTCTTCTTCTTCTATCTCGATAGGCTTTATTAACAGGTTTAGGTAAGACGATGCCATCCATAATATATTTTTGAACTTTACTCATAAATTTCTTTGATTAGTTACGGTTTTCATCTCATAAATATTTTAAATTATGGTCAATTTTCTATTTTGTTATTAATTTAGAATGAATTTTTTTGCACAGCTTACTATCTTGTATTAGGCTTACATGAATCCCTAGTTATTTTGTCAAGATTTCTTATTCCTTCATAGGATTATAAAAGGTTGTCCATGAATGAAGATGTTTCTAGATGCATATATGCAGCCATGCATGGAGAGGAAGAGTGTGTGACAGAGTGGTGATTTTTTTTTTGTTTAATGAAAATAATGTGTTTGTAAATTTACATCTAGATCTACATATCATGATCTAGATTGCTAGTCGATGATTTTAAAGTTCAATTTATGACTTTAAATGCATATATTTTTAAGTAATTATATGTTTTGGTTATGGGATACTGATGGACGGGTCATGGATGTACATGAAACCAAGGCACAATATCTTTTTTTATTTGTCCAGGATATGTGAAGAAATTCATTCGAGCCGCCAAAATGCACGCCATAACCTCATAATGTGACAAGATTCAAATACGATATAATAATATGCATGGTCAGATGAGGTCTCATGGAGAACTTCACGATTTTGGTCCATCATGAGTAGAGACATACATCAACCGAAACAAGCAACCAAGAAACCATTACACGAGAAGTAGGTGCCTGATAACGTTGTAGAATGATTTCCAAGATGATTACCAAGGGCTTTCCTCCCTGTCGGAATACATATATACAAACATAAATTTACATCGTTCGCAACAAAAAATGTAACATTCATAGACTCAGTTTATGTTGGATGAGCTTGTTTGTTGTACTTTAATACTCCCTTAGCTTAATTATAAGGGAAAATTGGTTCTATAACATTGAAAGATCACAAGAATCGGAAAATACCATCGAAAGAGCTCTGTCACGTAAAATACCATTCAAAGATGCAAACGTTAACTGAAAGTAGCATTCCATCACCTTCCGTCACCTTCGGAGCTAACGGCGTCTGTCTCCACCCGCTGGGAGCCTGGGACGTACGCTCCTTCTTCTCCTCCATCCATCTACTACTCGCCGGCCGGACTGTTTGCCGAAGCCAAAAAGGATGAATGCCTGTGACATGGCGAGTAGAGCAGCGGCGATGCTGCTAGTGGCGCCGTGCAGCGTCCGCGACCTCTCGAGCTATGTGGGTTCTCGGTGGGCCTCGACGCTGTGGTCGACGGCTGGCCGACCGCGAACGCGTCCGAGATGGGTGCCGCCAACCGGAAGCTGCGGGGGCAGGTAACTGCGTCGATCGCGGGCCTCAGCGTGAGCGAAAATGCCGGATTGGACACCCGTGGACAGCAACGGATCGTGAGTCTCCGCCGTCCTCTTGAGAGAGCACGCACATCAGTGGACGCCGAGCAGCCGGCTGTCCTCACAGGACATCCACGGATCGATTGGGCTGGTGCATGCACACGTCGTCCTTTACCATGCGAGAAAGCCGAAAGCGCTCGTTTTGGCGGAGTCCGGCGAGCTGGTACCCGGTGCAAGAATCGTCGGTCGCTCCTAGACCGCGACCGCGATAGCACGGTCGCGCACAGTGCCACTAGCGGCGCCTGTCTGAGCGGCGAGCGGACGGAGAGAAAAGGAGAGAGCAGACCGGCGGTGGCGACTGTCTTGGTGCCGGCGGCGCTCAGGCGTCGGCTTCGATGCGCACGGGTGCTCTGTGCTAACCGCACTCGGCTCCAGTGCGGGGAGCTCCGGGCAGCGGGGTGGCGGCGGGAAGGCCCCGTTGCCCGTGGGTCGTGGTAGCGAGCTCCGGCTGCTGGCTGTTGTGGGTGGAGTCGCACGCTGGTGCGGCGCAGCTCCGGCGGAGGTAGCTTCGACGAGCCAGGGCGAGTGCGTCTCCGGCGGCGTAGGGCGTCGGCGCTGGAGTGCTAGGCGGCAGCGTCCGAGGCAAGGACAGGCGCTGCGGAGATGCTTCCAGGGGGCGCTGACTTAACCTTGGCGGCTGGCTGTGCCCCTTGCACTACAGACGGCGGCGGAGGTGGTGCGTCTGGCACTGCCCGCCCGGCTTCGTCCGTAGACGTCACCTCTTGAAATCTGTCTCTGTGCGCCGGTAGTGGCGGCGGCGGCACGTTTGGCACAACGGCATTGCTGTCCTGCACTAATGGCTGCGTACTCCCATTGGGTGAAGGTGAATCCATGGATGGCTGACCAGCTTCAAGTGATGCAGAGCTCGTAGAGCCTTCCATGCTGGTGCTGACGGGCGTGGTGTCTCTCGATGCCGTCGTCGGCGCTGCCTCAGAAGGCTGTGCGACGACTGTAGGTTGCACAACTGCTGCGGCGGCGTGGCCATCTTGCATTGCCTCCCAGGATTGCAGAAGCATGGGCAAGCCAACAACGGGCATGGGGGACGGTGGCGGCGCCGACAGCATATGTGGGGTTCATGCCTGCTGCTGCTGGTTTGCCCATCCTCCTCCAGCCCAGGCGTCGGTGTCCGAACTTTGCAATGTCCTGTGTCAGTGTGCCTCGCTGTGCCGTCTTGGCGAGGCATCGCAACCTCGTCACCGTGACACCGTCTGATGGACGATGGCTGGCACTTCCGCGATGCGCCGAAGATCTAGTGCGACAGAGAACAGGAGGGCGGCTGGACGTGAGCTGCGCCATGGCTCATGCCCTCGCACACCTCCAGCTCCTGGAGCAGCGCCATGATGGGGTCGTAGGGCTCGCGGGGCACGGGCACGGTGGGGCCACCGGACGGCGGGTAGTAGACGCCGTCGGCGTGCACGGCGCCGGCCTCCTCGCATCAGGTGCCGATGTACATCCCGCCGTCGGCGTGCATGTCGCCGGCCCTCCAGGTGCCGATGTACTCGTGGCCGTCGGCGTGCATGTACGCGTTGCAGGTGTTGGCCAGGTTCGAGGGCTTCCCTTCCAAGAAGTTGGAGGCGCTGAGGACGGCGGCCGCGCTCTACTCCAAGCTGGACGGCGCCGCCTCGAGGCTCAAATGCTGGAAGCTCACCGCTGGCCCGTCTCGCCGCAGCTCGACAGAGTCGAGAGCTACTTCAACAAGGTCCGTTCACTGCTGCACTGGCCAGTGGCCACTGGAGAATGCCTGGTGGTACGAACGCTGCTCAAGCGTGCGAGTGCGACTCCGTGCAGGTCAAAGACGACGTGGACATGGTGGAGCGGAACAGAGAGGAGGAGACGAGGCGGCTGCAGTCCCATGGCGTCCACTTCGACTTCAGCGTATGCTCACTTTCAACGGCGTTAACAGCGAAAGTAACAGAGTGCTAGATTGCGGAACGAATGCTCACTTTCAATGATATTTTATGGCACGACGAACTTTCGGTGGTATTTTCCGATTCTCGCATTCTTTCGATGCTATGAAACCAATTTTCCCTAATTATAAATACATGATGCTTATTACAAGCTAGTTAGTTAAAAGTGTTATATTCTCAACCTCATATATATTCAGAAACAAAGAGAATATTTGTCAACTTCGTGTGAAAGGAGTAAACAAGTTGCCCCTCCCTGACGTCTCGGTTGGGTGTTTATAGAAACCAGGAACAGTCCTAGCTAGTGTGGCTTGTACAACAATTCAGGTACAAAGGATAGATACAACCATAACAAACTATCTACCTTCAGATACAAGACAGGAAACACGCTAAACAACCCATCTCTAGAAGAAATTGAGAAGAATTTTTTTCAGGGAAACGTGTTACCGAGGACTTTTGCTGGACTTTTATGTGTGGCCGGCTTTCAATATTTTGAAAAGTACGTCCCGTGCACAGGTAGCCGACGATCTGACACACGCCGTGACGCCAGGTGCAGGGTACGTACAAATAGCCGTGCACGGGAACGCGACAACGACCGCACTACGGCCTACTACTGCACCGTGCACCCAACGCCAACAAGAGAAACGTAGAGCAAGGCCAGCGAGACCAGCAATATCATGGCGGCAGCACCAGCTCCGGCGTGTGTCTCGCCGCCGCGGCCACGCATGATGAAGCTGGGCTCGCAGGGGCTGGAGGTCTCGTCGCAGGGCCTGGGCTGCATGGGCATGTCGGCGGCATATGGCGAGCGCAAGCCCGAGGCCGACATGGTGGCGCTCCTCCGCCACGCCATCGCGGCCGGGATCACCTTCCTCGACACCTCTGACATCTACGGCCCGCACACCAACGAGGTCCTCATCGGCAAGGCGCTCCGCGGTGGGGCTGTGCGGGAGCAGTTGCAGGTGGCCACCAAGTTCGGCGCCACGCCCGACTTCAGGGGAGTCCGTGGTGACCCGGCGTACGTGCGGGCGGCGTGCGAGGGCAGCCTCCGGCGGCTCGGCGTCGACTGCATCGACCTCTACTACCAGCACCGCATCGACACCACGGTGCCTGTCGAGGTCACGGTGAGTTAATTGGTCAGTCGCGTAGGAGTACTTGCATTGAGTTCATGCGTTGACAAGTTGCACTAATGCTTGCATTCTCTGAAATTTGTATATAACTATATATGCAGATGGGTGAGCTCAAGAAGTTGGTTGAAGAAGGCAAGATAAAATACATCGGGCTATCCGAAGCGTCGGCATCAACGATCAGAAGAGCGCACGCAGTTCATCCGATCACCGCCGTCCAGCTGGAGTGGTCTCTCTGGACAAGAGACGCTGAACAAGATGTAATCCCAACCTGCAGGTACATATATATCCCCATTCCCCACATTGTTTGTTTTGGCACCTAGGAATGGAAAACTCAGTTTGTTGTGGATGGATCAGAAGCCAAGGTACATACTCTGTCTGTTCTCTCAATTTTCAGACAACTTGGAATTGGAATTGTGGCATACAGTCCACTGTGGGCAGAGGGTTCTTCTCCAGTGGAGCCAAACTTGTCAGTGACCTGCCGGACGACGATTTCCGCAAGGTACGGTGACCTATCCTATTCCTATCCATAATCCACATGATCCATCCAACTCCAAGAGACTATATATTGTGCTTCATCATGTACGGAATGTATTGTAATGCCATTCGATATATATGATCTTCTTTCAGACTCTACCAAGATTTCAGCCAGAGAACATGGAGAAAAACGCGCTGATATTTGAGCGTGTGAACCAGATGGCTGCGAGGAAAGGATGCACATCATCGCAGCTCGCACTGGCTTGGGTTCACCACCAGGGAAGCGATGTCTGCCCCATACCTGGAACAACGAAAATCGCCAACTTCAACCAGAACCTGGGAGCGCTGTCGGTGAAGCTCACGCCGGAGGAGATGGCCGAGCTCGAGTCCTATGCCGCCATGGATGTCGTCCACGGTGAACGCTACCAAAGCACCTTATTCACCTGGAGAGATTCAGAGACGCCTCCACTATCTTCTTGGAAAGGCAGCAACTAGCTAGATATGTATGTACTATTGTTATCTGTGTGTACATATTGTTGATAGAGTTGAGGTTATCTGTATTTCTGTTTCCAGACTAGCTATCTACTAGTAAGGTTGCAATATCATATATTCAAATAAATGTTGTAATAATTATTTCGACCAATCATTCAATGTTTTTTTAGCCTTTTAAGAGATGGGATTGTACTGTTTGTGTTAGATCATTGTTGATTACTACGGTGGCGTCATACCAGGAGTTTAATACTTTAATTAGATAGACTCACCAAAACCGCAAGAAGTTTTTTTTATGTTTTTTGAAGTTGATATTTTTTTTGTTATTACACAGTACAACACAGACACACTCACAACGCACGCACACTCACCGCTATGAATGCACACACGCAAACCCTATCCCTATAAGCATCTTTGAAGACTAGGCCGGCAAAATAATAACTGACTGTGTTATGGGGATCTTCACAACCGGTTCGCTTTATAAACTAGTCGTGAAGTCACCTGAGGCAGCACAAGTGCATTGTGAAATGAACCAATCTTGGTTTATGGAATCGCGTGACCCAAATGCTTGCTCTTGCGTTAAAGGCACTGAACTTGTAGTGATACTACCATCACTACATGTGTGGCCAATATCGGTTTAGCAGGGGTGGATGTAAAGCCCCATTCTGTAGATAATAGTATGGTCAATATATACCAAATATTAAATAGTGAAAGGTTTCTTTGTCGTTTGTCACATCACAATCGTCCGATGGGGATCCCATGGGCTCAATCTCTTTCACGCATATACAAGTTAGAGTACATGTGCAAACATGTGCGGAGTTTAAGTCTGATTCCAATGCAAAATGAACTGGACTATGAAGTATTTCTATGCTCCAGCACTCTCTCCCATATACACACAAGTTAAGTGTTGGTGCGGGGTTCGATCCCAACACAAATTGGATTGAATGATATGACCATTGATAAATTTTTGAACCTCCTGTCATAGACGAATTAGAGAAACGCACGTCTAGGAATAGTATCACATGATCTCTAACTAAACATTCAACCACATGTTGTTGTAATAACATAACAAGTTGAATGTTGTATTGCAATGCACGGGTATGATTGCTATACAAAACAATGAAACTTTCAATCACAACAGGCTTACTATCTCACCAAGCTAGTCCTATTTTCATTCCCAAATTAATTTACATATGTACATGTACTAGTGCAATACTACTCTTTGGAATAATTAAGGGAACTAAGGTGCAGAGGAGGTTGTTTACAATACCCTTGGTCCAAATCTCATCTAGAACCCCTTGGTGAAAAAAAGCGTAGTAAAGAGCATGGTATAACTATTAACTAAGTATTTTTCTTTATTTTAATGTCCTCTGGCTGTTGGTAATGTTGTAAATTGATATCCAAGACGATCACCGAAGGCTCTCCTCCCTGTCGAAAATAATACACATAAACATTACATGTACAGACTTAGTTTACGTTGGATGAACTTGATTATTCGCTCAACAGGCTAAACTTTTTAATAAAACTCCCTTCGTTTCTGAATATGTGATAAGTAGAACAAGCTAATTTGCTAAAAGTGTTTTGATAACATTTTTCTTAATGTCAGATATATTTAAAACAAATGGAACATATGTCAGCTTAGTACTTTCCAAAACCTAGCTGCATCTGTGCAAGAAATTAAGGAGAAGAAAATTGCTCAGAGAGACGTGGTAATCAACTTACCGAGCGCACTGAGTTCTTCCAAGGAAACAACGGGCGTGGCGCAGACAAGTATTATAAGCTCTGTCACCAAATGAACAGATCAAGCACTACGGGAGAACGCAGATTTGCCGAGTACCGCCAGCTTTGCTGAGTGCCAAAAATCGGGCACCCGGCGAAGCCACTCTTTGCCAAGTGCCGGACCGGGTGGCACTGGGCAAAGTCTAGCACTCGGCAAAGAGTGGCTTTGCCGAGTGCCACAGAGTACCCGGCACTCGGCAAAGGGCGACACTCGGCAAAAGCCCTCTTTGCCGAGTGCAACACTCGGCAAAGAGTGGCACTCGGCAAAAAAAATGGCACTTGAAGGCTGAGCCCGCCCACGCCATCAAATTTAAAAAAAATTCTTTGCCGAGTGCCGGCCCTGGCACTCGGCAAAGGCTCTTTGCCGAGTGCCAGGATGTGACACTCGGCAAAGAATTTTTTTTAAAAAAACAAAAGCCTTTGCCGAGTGCCGGCCTGTGGGGGTATTAACCCCTATACCCTTACGGCTGGGCTTGGGCCGGCCCGGACCAGGGGGTCTGGCCCACTAGAAGATGACGCGCGGCCCGGCCAATCTGTTCGGAGTCCCGCGCAAGGAATCAAGACAGATTTGGAGATCAAGCAAGATCCTGGTCGGTTAGAATATGAATCCTTATCCGGTCACCTATGGCAATTGTAACTGGTTAGGATTAGTTTCCAGATCTGTAACCCTGCCCCCCCGACTATATAAGGCGGGCAGGGGACCCCTCTAAAAAACATCTCTCATTGACATACATCAATACAATCAGACGCAGGACGTAGGTATCACGCCTTCACGGCGGCCGAACCTGGATAAAACCTCGTGTCTGTCTTGCGTCACCATCTTGTTTGTAGCTTGCGCATCTGTCTACCGACAATCTAGTACCTTGGGCATACCCCTAGGTAGACTGCCGACCATATTTCATCGACAGTGGCGCGCCAGATAGGGGGTGTGCGTACTGCTCTCTAGGCGAACAAGATGGTCATCATCCCTGGTTCCATGGCTACGCCGAACGGCCTCACGTTCACCATCGGCCAGATCACCTGGACCACAGGCTCCGACGACTTCATCGCCATGACCTCGGAGGAGGCGTGGATTCAATCTACGTCGACCACTGCTTCACCTGCATCGGCTACGGCTCCGACCACGGTGGGTCTGGCTCCGACCACGCCAGCATCGTCTTCAGCCACGCCGACAACCTGTCGTCCGCTTCCTCGCTACAAAGGGAGGCAGATCGACAACACCGACCTGCTCGACTCCATCGATCGGGTCGGCACCAAACTTGCTGAAACCCTAGCTCTAGTAAGTTCGATTCAAAGTCAACCTAATGAGCAGGTAACCACTACCCACAACAGATCTACCCGACCAGCTCGGGCCAGTCGTCCTGCACGACTCGGTACGGATCTCGTGGTCACATCTATTCCTGAAAGGCGCTCCGTTCGTCGTCAGCCAGCCCCCGCGACGGGTCTCTGGCTCTCCGAGTATGAAGCCTCGATGGAGAACCACCAGGCCTAGCCCTACGGCCTGCGCAACTTCGTCAACATGGTCCGGATTGAGGATTATCAAGAAGGATCGGTCCACACAGTTCAAGAGGATGGCTAAAGCTCCTCGTCCGGCATCGCATCTAATGCCTCCGTCCACACCGAGCTCTAGCATCATGACGATGAAGGCGTTGAATACGATCTGGATATCCCAGACCACGCCCCGGGATTCCCACGATTCCCATCCTTCCCACCAAGGCGAGGAGACTTGATCAATGTTGTTAGTAACGACGAACCACCGGCAGTTGGCGAAACAGAACAAGAAAGGCTAGCACGCGAAGCACGCAATATTGACCAGTTTAATCGCCGACAAATCGAAGCCGAGGCAGAAGAGGAAGCCTGACGCATAAGGGTCCAGCCACGCGACCTTAACAATGCCTTTGACAGGGTGGGGGACAAGCAGGTCTTCAGGACTCCAAGCGCCAACGTAGCTGTTGCTATGGCGACAATGCAACGACTACCCAATACCCTGGAAACTCAGGCAGTTCATGATGATATACAAACTTACCTAACGACTGCTATGGCCCAGACCGCAGAGATTGTAAATCAAGCCCGGGCTCCATCCGTCTCAGTCAAATCAAGCCACAGCCGCCAGTACTCAAGTCGCTCACAGCCACCCAACCAACGTGGCTCACGCAACAACGGCCCATCAGACAACCGTCAAGGTGGAAATGGTGGTCATGATGGTGGTTGGGACGACAACCGCCACCGGGATGACAACCGCCGTGACTACCGGGATGACAACCGCCGCGACTACCGGGACGACAACCGCCGCGACTACCGGGACGACAACCGTCGAGACAACCGCGATAATCACCGTGATAACCGCGGTCGCAGGGTTAACCAGGGTGGCAACCGGGATCGCCGTGATGGCAATAACGATCTCCGCCATCACCTCAGAGAACGCGATCTGCGCGATCGCATTAACCAAAGAGCCAACGATCGTGCATCCCACGAAAGCTATCGCCATATGGAATATGATACTGCCCACGGCCCTCTGGGTTTGAAGCAGTTTACTCCACACCTTCGCCAAGTCATATGGCCCAAGAACTTCAAGCTCGAAAAACTTCAGAAGTACGACGGCAAGGAGAACCCCGAATTATGGGTCATGCTCTACGAAACCACGTGCAGATCAGCCATGGCTGACGAGCATGTCATGTCTAACTACTTCTCAGTCACCATCGGCCATGCAGGCCACCAATGGCTGGTCAGCTTGCCGGCAAACTACTTTGATTCTTGGCAAGAGCTCAAGCAAGCGTTCATCGACAACTTCATTGCTACTTGCGAGCAACCCGACAACAAATATGATCTGCAGCGGATTCGAGATCGCAAAGATGAGCCACTGCGTGAGTACGCCCGACGCTTTTCGGAGATGCGCATCAAGGTCCCGTCAATCTCTAACAACGAGGCAATCGAGGCTTTCATCACTGGTCTCTGCTTCCACGATGCCCTAAGGGACAAGCTCCTCCGCAAGAGACCTGAATCAGTCACAGCGCTCCTAGCCACTGCTAAAAAATATGCGGATGCCGATGATGCTAAAAAGATAATTATCGAAGAAGCAGCAAGGGTTCCATGCTCCGACCACCCCCCCACACCGCGACGACTACCACGGCAACCATGGTCGGAATGACAATTTTGATCGCCGTAACCAGCGCAACGATTCCCGCGACCACCGCGACCAGCGTAATCAGCGCCGTAATCGCCGTGACGATTACAGGGGCAAGCGTGCTCGGGAAGACGACGGCGAGGTCAACACCGTTAAAAAAGGTGGCGGACGTCGCAACTACGAAGAAGACTACGCCAAAGCATTGAAAGGACCCTGCTAGCTCCATCCCAAGTCAAACCATACCATGGAGAATTGTCGCGTTCTCAAGTCTATCTACACGCGTCAACAGGCTCCGAATACATCCGACAAGCCTAACGACGTAGGGGAACAGCACAACGAGGACAACGATGATGAAGACGCAGATCCCCATCATAAGTACGTCAAGCCAACCGATCGCGTCCACACCATCATTGGGGGCAAAGTGTCCATTGAGACCAAACGAGAACGCAAGCTACTCGCCCACGCTTGCTTGAACGTGGCCAACGTCGACAACCTCATCGCCGATCCGTGGCTTCCTCCTTAGTCTCACCGTGGGATCTCCTTCAGCAGAAAAGGACCAATGGGTTGCTATACCTGAGCCAGGGCGTTTTCCCCTGGTTCTCGATCCTTGTATCAACAAGGTTCAGTTCGATGGAGTGCTGGTTGACGGCGGTAGTTCCATCGATATACTGTTCAAGAACAGTTTGCCAGCCCTGAAGATAACCCAGGCTGATCTCAAGCCATACGAGGCACAGTTCTAGGGTGTTCTCCCCGGATAGAGCTCTACACCTCTCGGGCAGATCACGTTACCTGTGCAATTTGGTACCCCAGACCACTTCCGCACCGACTACGTCAACTTCATGGTCGCCGACTTCGAAGGCACCTACCATGCTATCCTTGGTCGACCAGCGCTCACCAAGTTCATGGCCATACCTCACTATAGGTATTTGGTGCTCAAGATGCCTACTAAGAAGGGGGTTCTAACTCTCAGGGGCAACGTGTACGCAGCGTACACCTGTGAGGATGACAACTTCAAAATAGCAGAGGCTCATGACCTCTCTATTCGCATGACCGAGACCACGCTCGACGCCAAGAAGACCCCAGCCGACCACCTGGAGATCCCAAAGCTCGAGGCCCCACGCAAGAACATCAAGTCCAAAGAGCACAAATCGATCCAGCTGGTCGACGGTGATCCCAGCAAAACGGCCCTTATTGGGGCCAACCTGGATCCTAAATAGGAGGACGCGCTTGTCAAGTTCTTGAGGAGCAACATGAGCATGTTCACATGGAAACCCGCTGACATGCCCGGTGTACCTCGGAACTTGATCGAGCACTCCTTAAATGTCAACGGCAAGGCCAAACCTATCAAGCAGAAGCTATGACGGTTCGCTCGTGACAAAAAGGAGGCGATTAGGGTAGAAGTTACACGGCTTTTGGCAGCTGGATTTATTAAAGAAGTGTATCATCCAGAGTGGTTAGCCAACCCGGTTCTTGTACGCAAAAAGAATAATGAATGGAGAATGTGCATTGATTACACTGATCTCAACAAACACTGCCCTAAAGACCCCTTTGGCTTACCTCGCATACACGAGGTCATAGATTTAACTGCCGGTTGCGAGCTGCTTTCCTTTCTCGATTGCTACTTTGGTTATCACCAGATCGCTCTAAAAAAGGACGACCAGATCAAGACATCCTTTATCACGCCTTTTGGCGCCTACTGCTATACGACCATGTCGTTCGGGCTCAAGAACGCCGGGGCTACCTACCAACACGCCATACAGGCCTACCTCAAAGACGAGATAAAAGATGACCTCGTCGAGGCTTATGTTGATGATGTAGTTGTCAAAACCAAGGAAGCATATACCCTTGTTGACAACTTGGAACACACCTTTGCAGCCCTTAATACATTCCAATGGAAATTAAGCCCAAAGAAGTGCATCTTTGGTGTTCCTTCTGGTATACTGCTTGGCAACATCGTCAGTCACGACGGCATACGCCCTAACCCAGAGAAAGTCAAAGCTGTCTTGGACATGAAGCCGCCCAAAAAGGTGAAGGATGTTTAGAAGCTTACCGGATGCATGGCTGCCCTCAGTCGTTTCATATCAAGATTAGGCAAAAAAGGACTACCATTTTTCAAGCTGCTCAAAGCATCCGAGAAGTTTGAGTGGTTGGAGGAAGTAGACACTGCCTTCACATAGCTGAAACAATTCCTTACATCACCTTCGGTCCTCACTGCTCCCAGAGAAGACGAAACCCTCCTGCTTTACATTGCGACAACTAATCGAGTGGTCTCCACTGCCATGGTGGTCGAGCGCGATGAGCCCGGCCACGTCTACAAGGTACAGCGACCAATCTATTTCATCAGTGAGGTACTCAATGAATCCAAGACCAGGTACCCATAGATTCAGAAACTGATCTACGCCATACTGATAACATCCCGAAAGTTGAAACATTACTTCGACGGATATCGTGTGGTGGTCATGATTGAGTACCCTCTGGGAGACATCATTCGCAACAAGGATGCGAACGGGTGCATCGTCAAATGGGCAGATCTATAACTGGTTAGGATTAGTTTCTAGATCTATAACCCTACCCCCCGAACTATATAAGGCGGGCATGGGACCCCTCTAAAAAACATCTCTCATTGACATACAGTAATACAATCAGACGCAGGACGTAGGTATTACGCCTTCACGGCGGCCGAACCTGGATAAAACCTTGTGTCTGTCTTGCGTCACCATCTTGTTTGTAGCTTGCGCATCTGTCTGCCGATAATCTACTACCTTGGGCATACCCCTAGGTAGACTGCCGACCATATTTTATCGACATGGCCCGGCCCAGCACTCGGCAAAGGGGGAAACCCTAACTAAATGTGTGGGCCGGCCCACACACTCACTCGCTCCACACAACACACTCACGCACGCACACCCCCGAGCCCGCCGTCGTTCCTTGCCGCCAGCTTGCCCCGCGCCCGCCGCTGGCCGCCGCCGCTGCGCTCGCCCCGCGCCCGCCCCGCCCGCCCCGCTCCACCCCGGCCCCGACCGCCCCACACCGCCCCATCCCTGACCCACCCCATAAACCCAGCGCCGGCGCGCTGCTGGCCCGGCCGCACCCCACCACGGCGCCGCCCCTCCCCACCCCGGTCGGCCGCCGACCATCGGATCCGGGGCGCCCCGGCCGCGCCCGGCGCCGGCGCCCCTTGCCCGCCCTCGCCCCGCCCCGGCCGTGCCCCACTCCAGCGCCGCCCCGCCCCACCCCGGTCGGCCTTCGGCCACCAGTTCTGGGCCGCCCCGGTTGCTCGGCGCCCCACAGCGGCGTGCCCGGCCGTGCCCCGCCTGCCCAGCGTCGGCCCAGGGCAGCGGCCCCATCGAGCCCGCTGTGGCCCTAGAGGAAGGAGGAAGAAGGTAGCAGGAAGAGGAAGGAGGAAGAAGAAGGAGGAAGAAAAAGGAAGAAGAAGGAAGAAGAAGAAGGAAGAAAAAGGAGGAGGAAGAAGGAGAAGAAGAAGGAAGAAGAAGAAGGAAGAAAAAGGAGGAGGAAGAAGGAGAAGAAAAAGGAAGAAGAAGGAGGAGGAAGAAGGAGGAGGAGAAGGGGAGAGGGGGAGGAAGCCGAGGTGGAGGGGATGAACATTCGTCCACGCCGTTTGTCCATGTCGTCCAACAACCTTGTTACATACTCCGTAAATTTTCTGCATCCAACAACCTTGTTGCTTGTCGGTGCAGGGAATTTTTTTATCAATACTGGCATCTTTCAAGGCCACCTTCTGACCGTGAACGAGAGACCCTTCTTCAACATGGTTCGCCTGATTTCATTACATGGTTCCAAAGAAAGGTACCTTCTGACCAACTTAGGTCGTTTCAATTTTGGCGTTCCTAGTTGCCTAATTTCATTTCTCTCCTGCTTGAGCTTGCAGTGCCAAAGTGATTTGTCTATAAGTGTCGAATTACGACAAGTGGCCAGAGGCTTTGACTATAAGGTCTCGTCATTTAACGCTTATGATGTGAATGGATATCGCTTTCACACAACAAGCTACGAGAAGAGTCGGCCCAATCCAAGGACCACCAATACCGGAGTATTTACGCCCGGGGTAGTTACGCCTGGCGAGGAGCAGGAGGACTATTATGGCATAGTTGAAGAAATATACGAGCTCAAATTCCATGGTGAAAAAGGACCTAAGCCAGTCATATTCAAATGCCAGTGGTTTGATCATGCAGTATCGAAAAAGTCCCCTAAATTTGGGATAGTCGAAACTAGACAAGATTCCTTCTATCCAGGAGATGATGTCTATATTGTGGCTCAACAAGCCAGGCAAGTTTATTATTGTCCATATGCTTGCAAAACCGACCCACGTCTTCAGGGTTAGTATATTGTGCACAAGGTATCACCACATGGTAAATGTCCTCCCCCAAACGATGATGATTACAACTTGAAACCACCCACGCATGACGGGGAGTTCTATCAACAAGATGAGGGGCTACAAGGGATGCTTGAGATAGACTTAACCGGAGAGATTGAAATGGAAGTAGACGAGGAATGAGTTGTTGACGAGGAAGCTACAGATGAGGTGCATGATCCGAGAGACTTGAAAATGCTTGACGAACTTGTACTTGACAATTATAGCGATGAGGATGAGGCTGTTGACGATTTGGAGGCTCTTGATAGTGATGACGATACCTATCGTCCAGATAATCCTGATCATGAAGAATATTAGAAATACATGTAATACTATGTTATTTTGTAATTACATTTTCTTTATTTTGCATCCCTTGCTAAGTACTTCTCGTTTATCTGTACTAATACTAGTTTATTCTTTTTAATTGCAGGTGATGGGGCCCACTAGGAGGTGTCAGTCGACTTACTCGAGACCGAGGGACATGCCACCGGCTGAGGACATGGAGGCGGAGACATCAGAGAGGCAGAGGAGGTCGAGGGGCAGGCCCAGGCGGGAGCCGTCGACTGACCACGACCTTGGCTCCTCGCGCACTTCTAGGGATGACGATGTCCCTCTACCCGCGGTGGGTGAGGATGCGGGTCCGCAGATGTATGATGACGCCATTCTGCATGTGTCTGAGGAGGGGGTTCCGCACATGTCCAAGGAGGGGGGAGGGGGTTCGACTTCCTCTTCAGCCTCGAAACCCTACTTGCGAGGTCCCAGCCAGCTCCCAAAGCGACCGATTGCACCCGAACATCGCCCACTGATTGCACCCGAGGGGGATAAGTAAGTAACTTCATATGTTCTTCATTTGATATGTTGAAAAATCATAATAAGAGCTAATGTCAATGGGATCACTTGTGCAGGAACTGGATGCTTGTGGAGGAGGGGGTCCTGGCTCGCAATGTCAATGGGATCCTGGGACTTCTTTGTAGGGAACACTTCCCTGGCCTGGTGTGGACGTCAGAGGATGAGGACCCAGAGGTACCCTCATTCGACCACTACGCCCTCATCGCCACCGATGCTCCGCACAGAAACTTGGCGGATCGGGTGATTTCGGAGTTGTGGGTAAGCCTCAATTCATTGCATTCATTAGACATTCTTCAAATAAAATAATGGATACCTCGTGTCTTTATGCAGGACTTCTTCAGATGCCAGCCGGGCCAGGAGGCAAGGGCGTATCAGGTGGCTTACGCTTCCTGTAAAAGGCGTGTCTTGGACTTGTATTACGAGGCCTGCCTCTAGGCGCACGTTGACTACAACGCCACCTACCGTAAGAGAAGAATCAACAAAACACAGGCGAGGAGACAGACAGAGATTCTGACAAGGGAGCAGTATCTATAGGTAAATAGAAAACATCTCCTGTTGATTTATTTTGAGATTAACTATGCCTAATTTGATCTTCTGATGGCTTGTAGGCGATTCCAAGCTGGTGCGCCACCCACCCCGATTGCTGGGCTGCTATAGTGGACAAATGGTTGGATGCGGACTGGCAGAAGGAGCACCAGGAGAAAAGCGACCAGCGAGCGCTGATGCCAGGTGCCCCTCACCATCAGGGCAGCGCCAGCCTCAGCAAGTATGCAAAGACATATGTAAGTCTGCACCATTTGTCTAATCTAGCCGTGCTTAATTCTGCATGATTTCTAACCACATGTTGTTGTCTTTCTCGCAGTCGGTGGCGCACGGTGGCCAGCCAATTGGCCAACTCATGGTGTATGCTCTGGCCCACATGGGCCCGGCAAGGTCCAACATCGAGTACAACCAAGATGCGGGCCCAGAGGCGTACACCAACTTCAGCGTCCACACCCGCCTCACTTCTTACATGGAGGCGGCAAGGTCAGTCCACGGGCCGGCCTACGATCCGAGGACCGAGGAGCGCCTTGATCCTGAGATCATGATGCGGGTGGGGGAAGGCAAGAAGCATGGGCGGTTCTGGCTTGGCGACGGCGTCCTCAACACGGGCTCTACTCCCCCTCTGAACCGCCTCCGAGCAGCGAGCACGAGCTCTAGCGTGCCCATAAGCTAACGACCGACAACGGTGGCGGCACTCCAGGTAAGTATTCCAGTTTCATTCGTCGTTCTTTGACTTTTACGTTCCTTAGCTCTGCAATATTGAAACATTGGGGTCAAATGTTGTAGGCCGAGCTGCAGCAACTTCGGGCCCAGCAGGAGGCCCAGGAAGCTGAGCGGGCGGCTGAGTGGGCCGTGTGGGAGGCCGAGCGTCAGAGGCTACAAGCTGTTGAGGCCCAGCAAGAAGGTTTGCTCAGGTTCGTGCAACAACTTGGGGAGCAACAAGGTTGGCAGATCCCACTACACCTGCTTGCACCACAGCCACCACCACAGTCTACTCCGATGAGCATGTTTTACTTTCTGTGCTCATGCTTAGTGTCAAACCTAGAGATGGCCTTCGTGCTGGATTTGTTGATGTGTGGGCCTTGGTGCCGGGTTAGTTGATGTGTCGGCCTTCGTGCCGGAAATGTGGTTGTCGGCCTTCGTGCCGACATTTTTCTTGCAGGTTTTGGAAACGTCCCCGTGCAGGGGAGGTGCTGCCGAAATTTTCAACTTTTCTTTAAACTCCTTACATTTTTATCTTGTCACTCACGTGCAATATCTTCTTTTTTGTGCAGCGGACATCGGGGGCGGCGTCGAACCAGGTCGGAGGGTCGCCGGCATCGCAAGTCGGGCCATCCGCACCCGGACCGTCGCCGGGATTGCACGCTGGGGCGCAGTCGCCGTGAGCCGCTTGCGGAGTAGTTTCTATGTATTGAACTTGTGAACTTGTGGACTATGAAATTGTGGTTTGTAATAAATTGTGGATTTCGGATAAATTTGGTCGTTTGTAATATATAAATGTGGTTTGTAATTTATTGCTGTTGAATTGTGGTTTCTATTATATATA
Organism: Miscanthus floridulus; assembly: GCF_019320115.1. Lineage (NCBI taxonomy): Eukaryota > Viridiplantae > Streptophyta > Magnoliopsida > Poales > Poaceae > Miscanthus > Miscanthus floridulus. The sequence goes on along the minus strand of NC_089582.1, from coordinate 12,065,636 downwards.
TGCATTGTTGTTTAAATGGAAAAGCAAAAAAAAAGAAATTTAGAGGTGGCTTTGCCGAGTGCAATGACCATTGCACTCGGCAAAGAAAATAAAAAAAATAAAAAACACGGTTTCCGAGTGCAATGGTCATTGCACTCGGCAAAGAAAATTTAAAAAATAAAATAAAAAACACCCTTTGCCGAGTGCCGGTGCTGTGGCACTCGGCAAAGAGGTTAAAAAAAACAGATTTCTTTGCCGAGTGCCGGAGCTGTGGCACTCGGCAAAGAGTTTTTTTTTTAAAAAAATTAGACGGCGTCGGCCATCGGCCGACGGCGTCAAATCTTTGTCGAGTGCCCAAAATTTGACACTCGGCAAAGCAGCCTTTACTGGAAGGGGATTCGACGGAGGCTCTTTGCTAAGTGTTGCACTCGGCAAAGGCTTTGCCGAGTGCAAAGCTGCCTTTGCCGAGTGCAACATGCACTCGGCAAAGAGCCCGCCTCCAGTAGTGAAGTAGTCATCTTTTCCATGTTCGGATGGAGTTACTCCTTTTCCTCACAGTTCTATGCATACTGCTTTCACAGCATGGTTTATATATCAACTATCCAAGTACTTTGGATGCAGTTGGCACAAAAGAAATATCTTCTACAAGATGTGGTCGCTGAAAAACCTCTTGCCAACACTCGTTGGATGGACGGACTTTTATGTGTGGCATTCATTATTTATTGTGAACAATTATCTATACAACTCGACTTAGAAAGTACTATTCTATCTATACCTAATAATAAAGAGGTAAAATTTCTCTCCACCTATTTTTTGGTCTGGCCATACCTTAACTAACTTTGTGAATGTGGAAAACCGCCTATAACCCTTCTTATTATATAAGTAGGAATCCTAATTCAATTAGATCTCTCCGATTTCGGGTGAATATGAATCTTAATCCAAATAGGAAAAAACTAGGAATCTTAATCCAATTAGATCTCTCCAACACTGAGTAACCGGAATAGGAATCTTAATCAAATGCAAAAATATAAGAATAGAACTCTAATAAAGAGGAAAGAAGGGTAGAATTTCTTTGTTTTGTTTCTTTTCGGTTCTTTTTACACTTTTTTCTGGTTTGTCCGTTTTTACTTTCTTCGAGTACATGTTGCTTTACATTCATTTGGACGCTTTTCACTTGGCACTGAATATGTTTTGGTATTTTCCCGTGACTATTTTCTAGAGTACATTCCAATTTTTGTCATGACTGTTTTCTACTTGGCTTCGAGTATACTCATATTTTTTCTCGTGGATGTTTTTTTACACTAGCTCGACTTTTCTGATTTTGTTTTCATTGTTTTCTTCACCTGGTTTTTTCATGTTCTAATAAATATAATGAGAGTAAAAACAAACAATAAATAAGAAATCACAACCATTTTAATCTTTGACTTCTTAAGAAACAAAGATTTTCACCACTAAGTTAATTTAATTTTTAACTCAAACTTATGACCCATGCTACAACTCACTACGTATTAGATCCCGTTGTAACGCATGAGCATGTTTGCTAGTATATTCATATATTGTCAAACATGATTTTAAGGATAAAATGAGATACATAATCTTATGTGCGCCCAGAGATCAGTCACGCACATAAGTCGACAAATTATAGATAGTATCATCACAAGTGTTTGTTACATCACGTATAATAAGACAGAGTCTTCACAAAAATATAGTGGAAGTATAAAGAAAAATCTCTCGCGGAAGCTCCATATCACAGGGACGTCAACTGGTTGACCACAAGTCTAGTAATCCTCGGGAAAGTCGTCATTACCATAGCCATCTGTTACCCATCCGGGATTTTATCCAAATAATAAAAATAAACAAGCGTAAGTACGTGTCGTACTCAACAAGTGTAACATGGGGTTCATGAGGCTCAAAAAGCTTGACACATGTTTAGCAGCATTCAACTTTTAGTTGTCACAATTTTAACATAATAGTAGCAACAAGTTGTTTTAATCCCAAAGTAAAACATATGATCAATGTAAACATGAATAACGAATAGCATAAATGGATAATTCTTAGTGATCATCTATTCGATAAGGGTCCAAGGCCGCTTGTGACCGTGAGCATGGCTGATATACCAGTTTTACACTCTGCAGTGGTTGTACACTTTCACTGTGACTCGTGATACCCATACGCCTGGATTAATTACTCCCAAAACACTTCCAAGGTGAGCAGGCAGGGTTCATTATGAAGCCTTTCAAAAGTTTGTCTAACAAGTTAGGGCCATTAGATTCACTCGGCAAACATATGTAGAGCCCCCTTTCCGATGGCACAATGACGCACAGCCTGTACACAAGGGGACAGAGGCCGCACTATACCCGATTCGGCAAGCCATTCTTACGCCATAAAGGTAATCTCTAACAAGCTAGAAAAAAAATCCTCATACTGAGCTAAAGCCAGAGCCATGTAGCCCTCACAGCTGTACTGTAAGTCCAGGATGTTCGCTTATAGATAAGTTCTTAGGGAGAGGAATCTAAAGCATTTAAAAAGTAGCTAAACACTCTAGCCCCCTGTTTCAAAGTTGCTAAAAAGTCATGTTTTAATTTTTATTACATATAGCATTAGTCAAGTTACAAGATCATGGTTTAATTGAGCACTAGCAAAGCTACCCAATGCATATCCTATAGGAGACAAGGTATAAGTTCAATTCTAGGGAATCCCTATCAAGGTGACACATGTAATATGAATTAAATGTATTAAAGTTGATAGAAAACAAGAATGATCCCATGCTATACTTGCCTTAAACAAAGTGTTCCTACTGATCCTGCTCGTCAAAGTAGTACCCTTGATCACCCACGAATTGTTCACCGTCTATACTCGATAATCACAGCAACATACAAGCATCCAGAAGCAATCATGCATATCAAACAATGACTATAGATTAGAATAGTACACCAACAGCATAAAATGAGGATGAAAAGTTTGTAAAACAAATCTATGTCTTGATATGAACACACAAACGCGAAGATCACAAAATCGGAGCTAAAACAAAAAAGTTATGAAGTAAACAAGATTTTCTTTAATAAAATAATAGATTAAATCTAATCTCAAATTTTAATAGTTGAAAACATACTTAATAGTAGTATGAACATGTAGATTACTCAATTACAAACCTAACGCAACTTGAACGGATCAAATCGGAGTTAAAACGAAGATTTTATGGCTATAACAAGATGAGTGGCAAAATTGTAAATAGATTAAAACGAATTTTGGATCTAACCGAAGAAACTATGTTTTCAAAAGAAAAAAAATGTATTTTAGGAATACGCTTTTGACCATGGGTTAACACATAGAAAACTTCAGGGGCTTGTTTGCAAAAAGGCCGGCCAAACCGGTATTAATGAATGCAGGCCGTTGGATCACGATCTAACGGTCCAGAACAGATCGGGCAGGGAAATAGCAACGCCGGCTGGACGGCGGCGCCATTGACGGAGTCGGGCGGTGCAAGTGGTTTATGGCCTACGATCTACGAGGAAACAAACCGAGAACACTAGAAGATAGAGGAGAAAGCAGCGAACTCGGCTAGCTGGCTTACCGGAGTGCGGAGCGACGGCGGGCCGCGCTCAGCTCAGTGAAATGGGCGGTGATGGCAGCGGGGATAGGGTTGCGTGGTACTACGTCTCAGCGAAGGTGGTTGTAGCTATGGAGCTCGGAATTGGAAGGAACGGGCGCGGGCGGCCGCTATTTAAGGCCCTGGAGCCTTGGGAGGCACGGCAAGGCGATGCGTAGTAGTGGCGGAGTCGGAGACGGTGGCGGCAGTCGTGTTCGAGGCGGTCACGCGTGGGGGAAGAGAAACAGTGCGCGGTGCGGTGCTAGGCCTCGGCTGGGCCAGCCTCCTGGAGTGAGGAACTAGGCCGCGGTGGAAGAGAGGGAGCTGGTGCTGGGCTGCTCGGGCCAAAAGCCGAGAAGGGAAAAGAAAAGATAAAAATTCCTTTTCTATTTTCTTAAACACCATTTCGAATCCAATTTAGACTCAAATTTAAATCCTTTTGCAAATTTTGATCAACCCAAGCATCACAAAAATAGGTATGCATTAGCATGAATGCACAAACATGTATGTAGACCTTATATTAGATTTTATTTTTAATGAAATTATTATTTTTCTAAATTTCAATGCTCACAAAATACATAAATAAATCAAATTTACCTATTTTAAATTTATGCAAATTTTAGGGTGTTACAATTCTACACCCTTTAAAATGAATCTCGTCCCCGAGATTCGGACGATGCTTACTCAAAAAGCTGCGGGTATGTTTTCCTCAAATCCTCATCTCTTTCCCAAGTAGCCTCATCTTCTGTATACCAATTCCACTGAACCTTACACATCTTTATAACTCGGCTCCTCGTAACCCTTTCTGCCGTCTTCAAAATCCTTACCGAAAATTTCTCATAGGTGAGATCTTCCTTAACTATAAGCTCCACTAACGGTATCTGCTCCTCAGGTACACGCAAACACTTTTTTAATTGAGACACATGGAACACATCATGTACACCTAACAAACTCTCAGGAAATTCCAATTGATAAGCCACTTCACCACGTCTTTGTAAAATCTTGAAAGGCCCAATATACCTTGGAAAGCTTCGAAAGGTGCCATATTGAGACTCTTCTGATAACTGTTGTTATACAAGAACTCTACATAAGGCAAACTCTTGTCCCAACTTGTACCGTACTGCAACGCACAAGCTCTGAACGTGTCCTCTAAAATCTGATTAGTTCTCTCTGTGGGAGATATGTTATGCTAAAATTCAACTTTGTTCCCAACGAACTATGTACTTGTTGCCAAAAATGAGACATAAATTGAGTACCTTGATTAGACACAATTTTCTTAGGAACTCCAAGTAGACACACTATCTTCTTCATATATAATTGGGCCAACTTCAGTCCTTTATAATGAGTCTTGATCGGTATAAAGTGAGCAACCTTAGTAAAACGATCCACTATCACCCATATTGAATCATAACCTCTCTGAGTGCGTGGTAACCCAATAATAAAATCCATACCAACCTTTTTCCCACTTCCATTCTGGTATCTTCATTGGTTACAATAATCATATAGGTCTTTGATGTTTCGCTTTAACTCTCTGACATGTATCACACATAGCAACATATTCAGCCACATCCCTCTTAAGTCAATACCACCAATACTTCTCTTTCAGATCTAAATACATCATGGTACTCCCGAGATGAATAGAGTAAGCAGACTCATGTGCCTCATGAAGAATTGCATCTTGTATAGCCTTATTCTCAGGCACACATAGTCTTTTCCCAAACCATATAGTTCTATTATCATCTATACGGAAACCTGGTGCCTTACCAATTACTATGTTCTCCGTGATTTCCTTTAACCTCTTATCCTGTAACTGACCCTTGCGTCTCTCTAGCTCCAATGTAGGCTCTATCACCAACTCTACTGCATTAGTGACGAAACCCAAGTTTAATTGCTTAAGTTCAGCACACAACTCACTTGACATAGATGCCACTTGGACCTCATTGGCGTAACTCTTCTTGCTAAGAGCATCGGCAACAACGTTCGCCTTTCCAGGATGATAGTGTACTTCCAGATCATAATCCTTAATCAACTCCAACCATCATCACTGCCTCAAGTTCAGATCTATCTGAGTGAAAATGTACTTCAGACTCTTGTGATCAGTATAGATATCACTCTTATGTCCAATAAGATAATGCCTCCATATTTTCAAAGCATGAACCACTGCTGCTAATTCCAAATCATGAGTAGGATAGTTTAGCTCATGCTTTCTCAACTATCAGGATGCATAGGACACTACTCTTCCTTCTTGCATAAGAACACATCCAAGACCCTGATGAGATGCATCACAATAGATAGAGGAATTCTTGCTCAAATCTAGCAAAACCAATACTGGAGTTGTAGTCAACCTCTTCTTCAATTCTTCAAAGTTAGCCTGGCACTTATAAGACCACACAAACTTAGCATTCTTCTCCAACAGAGTTGTCATAGGCTTGGCGAGCTTAGAAAACCATTCTATGAACCTCCTGTAGTATCCAGCCAATCCCAAGAAACTACGAATCTCTCCCACATCGGTTGGTGGCTTTTAGTTCAACACATCTCTCACCTTGCTTGGATCTACCGCTATTCCACCATTAGAGACAACATGGCCTAGGAAAGAAACTTCCTTCAACCACAACTCACACTTGCTTCGCTTAGCATACAACTTGTGTTCCTTGAGCTTTCGCAACACCAACCTTAGATGTTCAGCATGCTCTTCTTCTATTTTAGAGAATACCAATATATCATCAATAAATACCACCACAAACTTATCCAAAAGCTCCATGAACACTTTATTCATCAAGTACATAAAGTATGCAGGTGCATTGGTCAATCCAAAGGACATAACGGTATACTTATACAAACCATACCTCGTAGTAAAAGCTGTCCTAGGTATGTCAGTTGCATGAATCTTCAGCTGATCATAACCAGAACGAAGATCAATCTTAGAGAAAACACAAGCACCTCTCAACTGATCAAACAAGTCACCAATTCTAGGTAGCGGATACTTGTTCTTGATAGTAACCTCATTTAGTGACCGATAATCAACACACATCCTCTGGGTACCATCCTTCTTGTCAACAAATATAACCGGTGCTCCCCAAGGTGACGAACTAGGATGAATGAAACCTTTCTCCTGTAACTCCTTTTTTTGTTTCTTAAGTTCCTCTAATTCATTAACCCCCATTCTATATGGAGGCTTAGCTATAGGTGCAGTTCTAGGTAATAATTCAATAATAAACTCAATTTCACGGTCAGGTGGCATACTTGGCAAGTCATCGGGAAATACATCTAGAAACTCATCCACTACAGGGTCCTCCTTGTTGACGCGATCATCAAGCTGATTCACTATGGTTGTCGGCTGTGCTTGTACTACAACATCGACACTGATTCTATCCCCATTCAGTGTGGTCACAACAACTACCTTCTCCTAGGACTAAATTACTGCCCAATTTTGCTTCATCCAATCCATACACAGAATCACATCAATGCCAGATGTTCTCAACATAATGGGGCTCACTTTGAACTCTACCCCCTTAAGAATAGACTAGTCGGAAGACAATGATAAGAAGCTTGCATACTACCTCCTGGTGAGTTTACTAATATGGAATTTTGCATGGCACATAAGGGTATGCTATGCGTTCTAACAAATGCTTGTGATATGAAAGAATGCGAAGCTCCAGAATAAAAAAGAATAGTGGCAGGAGTGGAATTGACATTAAATGTACCGAGCATGACTTCTGGTTCCACAAGCGCCGTCTCTGTAGACACATGATTCGCCTTTCCCATGTTGGGTGCTAGCTTCTAATGACTATTCTGCCTCTGTGGGGTCTGCTGGTTTGGCTTCTCAGGGCAGTTATACGACAGTGACCCTCTTTACCACAACATAAATACTTGTTGGGAGTGCTAGGGGCACTGGTCTTCATGGGAGTGTTGTTAGGCGCTCCCTATCGTGGTGTCTGCGGGCCACTCTGCTGCTGACTCTGCTGGAACTGGTGCTGAGGGTACTGACCACGATTCCACTAATTGGGTGGTCTCTGGTACCTCTGCTGAAAGCCTTGCTAAGGATTGGTGCGTGGATGAGTATTGCTTCCAGAGGCTTGTCCCTGAAGCCTCCTCTTCTTGGCCTCCATCTCTTTGCGCTTATTGTCAATAATAATAGTGTGGTTTACCAGCGTATGAAAATTGGGGTATGTATTGGACATAAGCTGGAGTTGCAGACCATCATACAGACCCTTGAGAAAGCGACACTGCTTATCAGCATCATCAGCCACCTCATTCAGAGCGTAACGTGACAACTGAGCAAATTTGTCATGATACTCAGCTACAGACATAGATCCCTGTTTCATAGCCATGAATTCCTCCTGCTTTAGCTCTATCAATCCTTCAGGTATATGGTAAGATCTGAAATTCTCTCTAAACTCCTGCCAGGTGATAGGAGCATTAGTGGGACGTCCATACTCAAATGCCTCCCACTAGTCTTGAGCTTCTCCTTGGAGTTGTCCTGACACATACAACACCTTCTGCTGGTCGTCGCACTACGCTATGTTGAGTTGCTTTTTCACTATACGAAGCCAATCATCTGCTTCTAGTGGATCAGTGGCATGTGAAAACACTAGGGGTGGCCCTTCAAGAATTCACCACGCTTATCACACGGTGCTCCAACAATTGGTTGATTCTGCTGATTCTGCACCAGAGCTTGCATAAGCTGTGTCTGCACTGCCAGAAGCTGCTCAATAGTAGGTGGCGGTGGTGGTGGTGGATGTGGGGGAACACCTCCACGACCTCGGCCTCTTCCTCTTCTAGACATCTGACATCCAGCACAATATTTAAAATTTAGAGATTTCCAAGTTATAGACACTTATAGAGATATAGAATACATTCTAAAAATTTTCTAGACGAGTTCCAACATCAGCAGCTCGGTAAAACAGTCATATCTCGAGTTCCAGATATCCAAAATAGGCGTTCTTTATATGGTTGGAAATATTAAGAAATTATATACAACTTTTATTCAGATCACAAGCCCAGATTATGTGGTTAGTTTAATAAAAAATAGGACACAACCGAATCTATTCCAGATTCCAGACTGCACAGAAACTTCAAATTGAAATAGCTATATCTCTCAAAATAAATCAGATATAGGGGTGATTCCAGAGGCATTATAAATATACTTAAGTCTAGTTATTCCCACAAAAATGTCATAATTTTTGGTTGAGTAGATTTAGATTGGCATTGAGATAAGGGCAGACTGCTCCGAAAAATAGATCCGAGAGAACAAGATGTACCAAATCCATCATTGCCCACTCCAATTCAGGGTGTTAGTGAGGGAGGAATCAATATTGGCCCTCCTTCATATCTTCAAAACTGCGGCCACGGAGACCCATGCAGGCTTCAGCGGCTGCATGTTCTATGCCATCTTTCATGGTGGCACGATGAGCATGATGCGAATAGCTCATGTCCAGCTAGTATGCTTCCTTCTCTTCATCCCTGATGGAGATGCACGCCCTGGTCTTTTAATAAGTGTCCTCCAGAAGGTACGTATGTTCTTCGTAGACATACTCCACAGCTGTGTCCCAATCAGCGTAGTAGGTCTGGAGAATCCCCATAAGTCGGTGGTGCGAAACGAAGGATTCACACCCCGGCTTGTACCAGATCTTTGTAGTCCATCCTATGGCAGGGGTAGGCTGATCTTCTTGAACGGCCTCCTCCTCCTCATCATCATTAGACAATACAACGACCTCCACTTCTTTGGGTTCTTCTTCTTCGGGCCCTTCCTAGAGTGGCTCAAGCGTAGGTGCAGGTGCTGGTGAGTCAACTTCCTGCTCCTGAGGTTCCTCCTCACGTGGCTCCATGGGCTCGTACAATCCAAGAGGCGAGTAGTAGCCTCCGGTGCTGATGTGAGCGGTCTTATTGGCACGAGCCATCTACAGAATTAGATTTAGTTAGATTATAAGCAATAATTTTCATAACAGAGTGCGACGAAAGAAGCATAAAATTTAGCAAATAACAAGACTGAGATGGGAAGCATAAAATGAGTGAAGCAAAAGAGGCTCGAACAACCATTGTTAACTAGGCTTGCGTCCTACAGTCAACACGACTCTGATACCAATCTATCACACCCGATTTTAAGGATAAAAAGAGATGCATAATCTTATGTGTGCCTAGAGATCAGTCACACACATAAGTCGACAAATTATAGATAGTATTATCACAAGTGTTTATTACATCACGTATAATAAGACAGAGTCTTCACATAAACGTAGCAGAAGTATAAAGAAAAATCTCTTGCAGAAGCTCCATATCATAGGAACGTCAACTGGTTGACCACAAGTCTAGTAATCCTCAGGAAAGACGTTATTACCATAGCCATCTGTTATCCATCTGGGATTTTTATCCAAATAATGAAAATAAACAAGCGTAAGTACGTGTCGTACTCAACAAGTGTAACATGGGGTTCATGAGGCTCAAAAGGCTTGACACATGTTTAACAACATTCAGCTTTTAGTTGTCACAATTTTAGCATAAGAGTAGCAACAAGTTGTTTTAATCCCAAAGTAAAGCACATGATCAATGTAGACATGAATAATGAATAGCATAAACGGATAATTCTTAGTGATCATCTATTCCATAAGGATCCAATGCCGCTCGTGACCATGGGCATGGCTGATATACCAGTTTTACACTCTGCAGAGGTTGTACACTTTCACTATGAGTCGTGATACCCATATGCCCGGGTTAATGACTCCCAAAACACTTCCAAGGTGAGCAGGCAGGGTTCACTATGAAGCCTTTCAAAGGTCCGTCTAACAAGTTAGGGCCATTAGATTCACTCAAAAAATAGATGTAGAGCCCCCCTTCCCGATGGCACAATGACGCGCAGCCTATACACAAGGGGACAGAGGCCGCACTTTACCCGATTCGGCAAGCCATTCTTACGCCATAAAGGTAACCTCTAACAAGCTAGAAAAGGTCCTCATACTGAGCTAAATCCAGAGCCATGTAGCCCTCACAGCTGTACTGTAAGTCCCGGATGTTCGCTTACAGATAAGTCCTTAGGGAGAGGAATCTGAAGCATTTAGAAAGTAGCTAAAAACTCCAACCCCTAGTTTCCAAGTTGCTAAAAAGTCATGTTTCAATGTTTATTGCATATACCATTAGTCAAGTTACAAGATCATGGTTTAATTGAGCACTAGCAAAGCTACCCAATGTATATCCCATAGGAGACAAGGTATAAGTTCAATTCTAGGGAATCCCTATCAAGGTGACACATGCAATATGAATTAAATGTATTAAAGTTGATACGAAACAAGTATGATCGCATGCTATACTTGTCTTGAACAAAGTGTTCTTGCTGATCCTGCTCATCAAAGTAGTACTCTTGATCACCCACGAATTGCTCACCGTCTATACTCGATAATCACAGCAACATACAAGCATCCAGAAGCAATCATGCATAGCAAACAATGACTATAGATTAGAACAGTACACCAATAGCATAAAATTAAGATGAAAAGTTTGTAAAACAAATCTATGTCTTTCTATGAACACACAGACGCGAAGATCACGAAAATCGGAGCTAAAACGAAAAAGTTATGAATTAAACAAGATTTCCTTTAATAAAATAATTAATTAAATCTAACCTCAAAATTTAAAAGTTGAAAACATACTTAACAGTAGTATGAACATGTAGATTACTCAATTACGAACCTAACGCAACTCGAACGGATGAAATCGGAGTTAAAACGAAGATTTTATGGCTATAACAAGATTAGTGGCAAAATTGTAAATAGATGAAAATGAATTTTGGATCTAACCGAAGAAACTACGTTTTCAAAAGAAAAAAACATATTTTAGGAATACACTTTGGACCGCGGGTTAACACATAGAAAACTTCAGGGGCTTGTTTGCAAAAGGCCGGCCAAACCGGTATCAATGAATGCAGGCCGCTGGATCACGATCTAACGATCTAGAACAGATCGGGCGGGGAAATAGCAATGCCGGCTGGCCGGCGGCGACACCGACGGCGGCACCATTGACAGAGTCGGGCAGCGCAAGTGGTTTATGGCCTATGGTCCATGAGGAAACAAACCGAGGCCACTGGAAGATGGAGGAGAAAGCAGCGAACTCGGCTAGATGGCTTATCAGAGTGCGGAGCGACGAAGGGCGGCGCTCGGCTCGACGAAATGGCAGTGATGGCGGCGTCGCTAGGGTTGCGTGGTACAGCGTCTCGGTGAAGGTGGCTGCGGCTCTGGAGCTCGGAATTGGAAGGCACGGGCGCGGGCTGCTGCTATTTAAGGACCTATAGCCTTGGGAGGCACGGCAAAGCGATGCATAGCAGTGGCAGAGTCGGAGGCGGCGGCGGCAGTCGTGTCCGAGGCGGTCATGCGTAGGGAAGAGAAACAGTGCACGGTGCGGTGCTGGGCCTCGGCTAGGCCGGCCTGCTGGAGAGAGGAACTGGGCCGTGGCGGAAGAGAGGGAGCTGGTGTTGGGCTGCTCGGGCCAAAAGCCGAGAAAGGAAAAGAAAAGATAAAAAATCCTTTTGTATTTTCTTAAACACCATTTCAAATCCAATTTAGACTCAAATTTAAATCCTTTTGCAAATTTTGATCAACCCAAGCATCACAAAAATAGGTATGCATCAACATGAATGCACAAACATGTATGTAGACCTTATATTTGATTTTATTTTTAATGAAATTATTATTTTTCTAAATTTAAATGCTCACAAAATATATAAATAAATCAAATTTACCTATTTTAAATTAATGCAAATTTTAGGATGTTACATATATGTGATGTGTAATTAAGGATGCAGAATTCAAATCAAGTATTTGCACTCAAGAAGTGCTGATGATAACGTTTGTCATTTGTTGACGAGGATTCCATTCACACACCAGGGCTAGATCGTCCAAGGTGAAACACAGCCTAGACACACAGCAATGGAGGTAAAAAACAGTGAGGCCGAGCAGCAAGCTAGCTGATTGTGTAGTTCCAATGCTCGTTTTTTTACCGGAAATCCCCATGAACACCATCTTAAAAGACCCTTCGAGGAGATAGCTGGGTTATCTAGGATCAGTAAGGCTGCCTAGAATACCAACACTACTAGAGAACAGACTTTAGAACGATGTCCCAATTTAGTATTAGCCTCGACATTTTAGTCCCGGTTGGTAATATCAACCGGGACTAAAGGTTCCTGCCCAACGATCGTCCGCGGGGCAGGGATCTTTAGTTCCGGCTAGTATTACCAACCGGGACTAAAGGTAAACCTTTAGTCCCGGTTGGTAATACCAGCCGGGACTAAAGCTTTTAGTCCTGGTTTGGGTGATGCCCCGGGAATAAAGATTAATCTTTAGTCCCGGTTTGGCCCCCTAACCGGGACTAATTATCCCAGCCTATAGACCAGCTTATTTCTTCCTCCCTGAGCCCGAGCCATTCCATTCAAACTCACTGCCTCTGTTCTTCAGCTTGCTGTTGTTCTTACTCTCTCCCTCTCCATTGGTGTTGCTCTTCGATTTTGGAGGTAACAAACTTAATCCTCTTATGTTTTATCAGTAGCTTATCTCATTTTGCGATGTAGATGCATGCGTAACTTTATATGTTGGACTTTATTATGATTTTATGTCATTTTTAGCTCAAAATCACATGATGATTTGCATATATGTTTGGATAAACAAAAGTTAAATTAGTTCATCAAAATCACTTGATAGTTTAGTATTGCTAGTATATGTAGTACATTTCATGGTTTAGTTAGATAAATAAATATTTTTATTTTTTTAATATATTACTTTAGAAATGAGAAATTTACAATAGTTTGCAAAAATAAGTATAGAAAGTAACTTGATATGGTGGATTTGATTATGATTTCTATGTCATTTTTAGCTCAAAATCACATGATGATTTACAATAGTAAAATCACTTGATAGTTTGGTATTTTACTATTATACATAGTACATATTTCATGGTTTAGTTAGATAAATAAATAATTTTAGTTTTGTTTAAATATATTATTTTAGAAAATGTGAAATTTACACTAGTTTGCAAAAATAAGTATAGAAAGTAGATGACAACTGGTACCGGATCCTCGGCCTCTCATTCGGTTGCGAAACGACTGAGGCCAGAACTCACTCTCATTATCCGCGGCAAGTGTAAGCAGAAGATTGTGATGGAGTACCGAGTCAAGAGACAGGGACCCAACAAGGGTCATGTTTTCTACAAGTGCCCGGATCACGATGTGAGTTTCTTACGCATTTGATTATTATGGCTAATTGACCTGCTTTTCTTGAATATTTTTGACTAAATATTTTTTGGCTTTAATTTCAGTGGGAGGGCAATGGATGCGATGGTTGGTACTGGGAGGAAGATTATGCTACATACGTGCAGAATTCGGGTGCGCTTGAGGTAGCGGCTGCTGATGATGATGCAGTGAGCCAGCAGGAGAAGCTTATTGATATTCAACAGACGAATGATTTGTCTGTTTTAGTTGCGTACGGTCACGAAATAATTATGTTACTGAAGTGCATTATAGTTTTAGTTTGTTTAGTGATAGTTGGGATTGCTTACGTTGTAGCCAGGCTTAGTTAATTAATCAACCGTGTGTGTGTCATCTATGTTGTATAATAAAATACTTAATTATGTTCAAGGTTTTCATAATTTATCGTGTAATGCAGATTATGTCACGCCATTGGATGTACAATGCCGATCGCCGCTCCCAAGACTTTATTGAGGGCGTGCACTATTTCTTAGGTGTGGCCGAGGCAAATAAGCGGGATGGTTTCATGTGCTGTCCATGTGCCCTATGTAAGAATTTAAAGGAATATTCAAGCTCAATGAGTCTTCATTCACATTTGCTTAAGTCAGGTTTCATGTCAAACTATATTTGTTGGACTAAGCATGGAGAAAGCGGGGTCATGATGGAAGAAGGTGAAGGAGAAGATTTAGACATTGATGACATTATTGCTCAGTATGGTGCCTTTGATGATACTACAATGGGGGAAGATGAAGAAGAGGTAGCGGCAGAAGATGATCTCGGTGATGCTCTTGGCGATGCCATTCGTGATGCACAACAAGAATGTGAAAGTGAAAAAGAGAAAGTTAAGTTTGAGCGCATGCTTGAGGATCATAGGAAGTTGCTATACCCGACGACCGAGGAGGGGCAAAAAAAGCTGGGTACAACATCGGAATTGCTACAGTGGAAGGCAAAGAATGGTGTATCCGACAAGGCATTTGGGAATTTATTAAACCTCATAAAGAAGATGCTTCCGAAGCCAAATGAATTGCCCACCACTACGTATGAAGCAAAAAAGGTTGTCTATCCTTTGGGATTAAAAATCCAGAAGATACATGCATGTCCTAATAACTGCATCCTCTACCATGGCAATGAATACGAGAATTTGGATGAATGCCCAGTATGTAAAGCATCACGGTATAAGATCAGGCGCGATGATCCTGGTGACATCGAGGGTGAACAATGTCCTAGAAAGAAAATCCCTACCAAGGTTATGTGGTGTGCTCCTATAATACCACGCTTAAAACGTTTGTTCAGAAATAAAGACCGTGCAAAGTTGTTGCGGTGGCATAAAGAAGACCGTAAGGTAGACAATATGCTGAGACACCTAGCTGATGGGTCCCAGTGGAGAGCGATAGACAGGGAATTTCCATAGTTTGCAAATGAGGCTAGAAACTTAAGGTTCGCCTTAAGTACAAATGGTATGAATCCTTTTGGGGAGCAAAGCACTAGTCATAGCACTTGGCCAGTTACTCTATGTATCTACAACCTTCCTCCATGGTTATGCATGAAGCGGAAGTTCATTATGATGCCGATCCCCATCCAAGGTCCAAGGCAACCTAGCAACGACATTGATGTCTATCTGAAGCCATTAGTTGAAGAACTTCTAGTTTTATGGAACAAACCAGGTGTACATGTTTGGGATGAGTACAAACAAGAACACTTCGACCTACGAGCAATGTTGTTCGTAACAATCAATGATTGGCCTGCTTTAAGTAATCTTTCAGGTCAGACAAACAAAGGATATAATGCATACACACATTGTTTTGATGACCTTGATAGTATATATTTGAAAAGATGTCGAAAGGTCATGTACCTTGGCCATCGTCGATTCCTTCCTTTGAATCACCAAGTAAGAAAGAAAGGGAAGCATTTTAAAGGTAAGCCAGACCACCGGAAGAAGCCTCATAACCAAACTGGAGAAGATGTTCTTGCAATGGTCAAGGATGTGAAAGTAGTATTTGGAAAGGGACAAGGCAGCGAATCTGTTCCCAAAGATGCTAAGGGACATGCACCCATGTGGAAGAAGAAGTCTATCTTTTGGGAGCTACCCTATTGGCAAGTCCTAGAGGTCCGCAACGCAATCGACGTAATGCACCTGACAAAGAATCTTTGTGTGAACCTGTTAGGATTCATGGGTGTGTACGGGAAGCCAAAGGATTCACTTGAAGCACGCTAGGACTTGCACGGCATGAAAGAACGAGACAACCTTCATCCAGAGAAGATAGATGATGGATGTCATTACTTAAGTCCTGCTAGCTATATGCTTAGCAAAGAAGAGAGGGACAGCATGTTCGAATGTCTAAGCAGCATCAAGGTCCCATCGGGATTCTCCTCCAATATAAAGGGTATAATAAATGTGCTAGGGAAGAAATTCCTAAACTTAAAGTCCCACGACTGCCACGTGCTTATGACGCAGTTGCTTCCAGTTGCTTTAAGAGGAATTCTACCTCCACATGTACGTCTAGCCACCGTGAAGCTATGTGCATTCCTCAATGCAATTTCTCAGAAGGCAATCAATCCAGTGGAACTAGCTACTCTACAGAATGATGTGGTTCAATGTCTTGTCAGCTTTGAGTTGGTGTTCCCTCCATCCTTCTTTAATATCATGACACACCTCCTAGTTCATTTGGTGAAGGAGATTAGTATTCTTGGACCTGTGTTCTTACATAACATGTTCCCCTTCGAGAGGTTTATGGGAGTCTTAAAGAAATATGTGAAAGTTCGTTCTAAGCCTGAAGGAAGAATCGCCCAGGGCTATGGAACAGAGGAGGTCATTGAGTTCTGTGTTGACTTTATTCCTGACCTTGCCCCGATTGGCGTTCCCAAATCGCGACACGAGGGGAGACTCAGTGGTAAAGGAACTTTAGGGAAGAAAACATATATTGGCATGGAAGACGATTATTTCAATAAAGCACACTACACAGTTCTTCAGAACTCGTCATTGGTGCATCCGTACATCGAGATACATAAGGAGTTCTTACGATCCAAGTTTCTAGGGAAGAATGAAGCTTGGATTAGGCGTCAACACATGGAAAGTTTCAGTGGTTGGTTGCAAAAAGAATGTCAAGGCGATGACAATATTTATGAGCAACTATATTTATTGGCTAGGCAACCATCGTGGCATATCCTCACGTACCAAGGGTACGAGATAAATGGGAATACATTTTACACAGTTGCCCAAGATAAAAGGAGCACCAATCAAAATAGTGGTGTTCGCATAGATGGCACAGATCCAAATGAGAATATACAAACATATTATGGCCGCATAGAAGAGATATGGGAACTAGACTACGCACCTAATTTTAAAGTCCCTTTGTTCCGGTGCTAATGGGTGAAGCTGACCGGAGGAGGGGTAACAGTCGACAAAGAGTATGGAATGACAACAGTGGACCTCAACAATATTGGGTACAAAGATGAACCATTCGTCCTTACTGCCGATGTGAGTCAGGTGTTCTATGTGAAAGACATGTCTACAAAATCAAAGAGAGGAAAAAATGAAGACATCAACTCAATGATCAATGAGCCAAAGCGCCACATAGTTCTTTCTAGGAAAATAAATATAGTGGGAATTAAAGACAAGTCAGACATGTCAGAAGATTATGAAAGAAATGTCCGAATTCCACCCTTCATAGTGAAGAAAGATCCAGGCATCATGTTAAATGATGAAGACACTCCATAGTTACGACAAGATCATAACCAAGGGTCATACGTCAAGAAGAAATTCACTGTTGTGCCCGCATGATACAACGATGCATGTTTAATATATTATGTTTTAAAGACGGATATTATGTAACATGTTATGACTTCACATTGTAATATGTTTAATATATGTTTCAAATTTCACAAGTGTGTGACATAGTTTCAGAAAGTCTATGAGATTCAAGAATTTATGACTAGTGTTTGACAAAACTTTCTCAAATGGGAAAATGAGCTATGTAACAATTGTAGATCTTGCTGAGATGATCAAACTTGGTATTCAGAGTTTTTTCATCTGAGGTCATTTAGTGTCTCATTTGAGCAAGTTTGACCAAGTCAAATTTCTTCAAATAAAAAAACAACACTTTGACTCTAGTATTATGAACTCTAAACGACTTCAAATTGAAAAGTTTTGAATACCAAGTTTGTTAAACTCATCAAGATCTACAATTGTTGTTTTGGTCAACTTTCCATTTGAGAAAGTTTGGATGGCTCAAATTTGTGGTTTTTAAATTTCGACGCCTACAAACTACTTTTCAGAACCCTAGATTGTCTCAAATTGAAAAGTTTTGCACACCAAGTTTGTTCAGCTCATCAATATATACAATTGTTGTTTTGGTCAACTTTCCAATTGAGAAAGTTTAGACGGTTCAAATTTATGATTTTTAAATTTCGACGCCTACAAACTAGTTTTCGGAACCGTAGATTGTCTCAAATTGAAAAGTTTTGAATACCAAGTTTGTTCAGCTCATCAAGATGTACAATCCTTATATGGGCCATTTTTTCATTTGAGAAATTTTGAACAAAATGTAGTTCAGATTTCACAAGTGTATGACATAGTTTTAGAAAGTCTATATGAGATTCAAGAATTTGTGACTAGTGTTTGATAAAACTTTTTCAAATGGGAAAATGAGCTATGTAACAATTGTAGATCTTGCTGAGATGATCAAACTTTGTATTCAGAGTTTTTTCATCTGAGGTCATTTAGTATCTCATTTGAGCAAGTTTGACCAAGTCGAATTTGGTCAAATGAAAAAACAACACTTTGACGCTAGTATTATGAACTCTAAATGGCTTCAAATTGAAAAGTTTTGAATACCAAGTTTGTTAAAATCATCAAGATATACAATTGTTGTGTTGGTAAACTTTCCATTTGAGAAAGTTTGGACGGTTCAAATTTGTGATTTTTAAATTTCGATGCCTACAAACTAGTTTTCGGAACCCTAGATTGTCTCAAATTGAAACGTTTTGAATACCAAGTTTGTTCAGCTCATCAAGATCTACAATCCTTATATAGGCCATTTTTTCTTTTAAGAAATTTTGAACAAAATATAGTTCAAATTTCACAAGTGTGTAACATAGTTTTGGAAAGTCTATATGAGATTCAAGAATTCGTGACTAGTGTTTGATAAAAATTTCTCAAAAGAGAAAATGAGCTATGTAACAATTGTAGATCTTCCTGAGATGATCAAACTTGGTATTCAGAGATTTTTCATCTGAGGTCATTTAGTATCTCATTTGAGCAAGTTTGACCAAGTCAAATTTGGTCAAATGAAATAATAACACTTTGACTCTAGTATTATGAACTCTAAATTACTTCAAATTGAAAAGTTTTGAATACCAAGTTTGTTAAACTCATCAAGATCTACAATTGTTGTTTTGGTCAACTTTCCATTTGAGATAGTTTGGATGGTTCAAATTTATGATTTTTAAATTTTAACGCCGACAAACTAGTTTTTGGAACCCTAGATTATCTCAAATTGAAAAGTTTTGAGTACCAAGTTTGTTTAGCTCATCAAGATATACAATTGTTGTTTTGGTCAACTTTCCATTTGAGAAAGTTTAGATGGTTAAAATTTGTGATTTTTAAATTTTGACGCCTACAAACAAGTTTTCGGAACCCTAGATTGTCTCAAATTGAAAAGTTTTGAATATTAAGTTTGTTCAACTCATCAAGATCTATAATCCTTATATAGGCCATTTTTCATTTGAAAAAGTTGTAGAATAAAAATACTACATTTTCTTTATTTTTATAGGTTCAACAAAAATTTCCTGTCATTTTGGTCAAAAAGCGAGAAAAAATTGAAACATTGACGTTACAATAATGTGATAATAAATTTCCTATCGAATAATATTAGTTTTATTAATTTTAAGTTACAAATATATTTTTGCATTAACAAAATACTTAGTATTAGTAACATTTATATTCTATATTCATAAAAGAAATTAAAAACTTTGGGTTACAAAATTTTCCTATTTACAATAAATAATTAGTTAATCAATAGAATTTTTTAAAATAAATATTGCAAAGTATTGAAGTTGCTATAGAATTAATTGATTAACCTAGTATTAAACAAGGAGAACAAAATCAAAATCCTAGGCCTTTCCAATTACTCTGGCGGGCTGCCAAAATTTTTAGGCCTTCAGTCCCGGCCCAGGCCAGGAACCGGGTCCAAAGGGTGGGTGGAATTGCCCGCCCAAAAATACCTTTAGTCCTGGCTGGTAACACCAACCGGGACTAAAGCTCCTTTAGTCCCGGCTGGTAAGCCGAGCCAGGACTAAAGGGTTGGACCTTTAGTCCCGGTTTGGCTTACCAGCCGGGACTAAATGACGTTTAGTCCCGGCATATATATATCGAACGGTTCCTGTTCTGTTCATCTTCTATTTTTCGATCTACACGTCGATCTCATCTCTGCCGCGCCCGGCCGTCGAGCTCGTCTCTGCTGCGCCGCCATCGTCGTCTACCCCCGCCCGGTCGCACCAATCCGCTCGCATCGCTTCCCGCCCGGCCTCGTCGTCGAGCTCGTCTGCCGCGCCGCGCTGTCGTCGTCCCTCTCCCGGCCGCGCTAATCCGCCCGCATCGATCTCGCCGTCTCCGCCGTACGTCGTCCTCGCGCGAGGTGCTCAGCTTGGCCCCGTGGCCGGCCAGCACACCCTGCCCGGCCCGCCATCCGCCCCAGCTAGCCTGCTAGCTAGCTACTCTCGGCCATATTTTTTTTACAAAGTTTCTAGTTTTTTAGATTGTTTTTGATATATATGTTAGATTAAAATGTATGTTAAATTTAATTACTAGTTTATTTAGATAGTTTTTTAGATAGTTTTTTAGATAGTTTTTGATATATTTGTTAGATTAAAATGTATTAAAATTTAATTAGTAGTTTATTCTTAGTTTTTTTAGTTAGTTTTTTAGATAGTTTTTTATATATGTTAATTAGATTTAAATGTATTAAAATTTAATTAGTACTTTATTTAGATAGTTTATTTAGATAGTTTTTATTATAGTTTTTGATATTTTTAGTAATTATTATTCTATCTCTCTCTATATATGTGTTAGATTTAATTTTGATTTAGTAATTCTATCTATGTATATATGTTAGGTTTAATTAGATTTAGTAATTAATTCTATCTAGATATATGTGTGTTATTATATTTAATTAGATTTAGTAATTATATTCTATCTCTCTCTATATATGTTAGATTTAATTTTGTTTTAGTAATTGACACATGCATATTTTATTAGTAATTCTATCTCTATATCACATGCATATTTTATTTTTGTAATTCTATCTATATATCACTTGGATATTTTATTAGTAATTCTATCTATATCATATGCATATCTAGAGAGAGATTCTATATGTATACATATGTACTTAATTATTTCTATGTTTATATAC
Source organism: Miscanthus floridulus (assembly GCF_019320115.1). Classification (NCBI taxonomy): domain Eukaryota; kingdom Viridiplantae; phylum Streptophyta; class Magnoliopsida; order Poales; family Poaceae; genus Miscanthus; species Miscanthus floridulus. Next base: position 12,044,431 of record NC_089582.1, on the reverse strand, counting down.
ATGTACTTATTTCCATGTGTTGAGAGAGAGAGAAAATTGTATCTAGAGAGACATTCTATGTGTTATCACATGCATATCTAGAAGATATATACATATGCACTTATTTCTATGTGTTGAGAGAGAGAGAGAAAATTATATCATTCTATGTGTATATATACATGTACTTATTTCCATGTTTTTGGATCGAAAGTGTTTTTGATTCGATTCCAAAGCCTATACCTTATTATTGTTTATCCTTATGAAATATTATATGTTATTATATTTAATTGGATTTAGTAATTCTATATGTGTTATCACATGTACTTATGTTATATGCCATAGTAATTCTATCTATGTGTTATCCTGAAGATACAAATGGCTGCTCCGGATGATAACTTGAATGATGACATAATGGCGGATATTATCAACGCCGGCACCAATGCGGATGTAGATGACACGAGTCAGTACTTTGCTGATTATGAGGATATCCTGAATATCCCTGTGGTTGAAGATCAATAAATTGTCGCGCAAGAAAATACTGGCGAGGTATATTCAATTATCTATCATCTCTTATAGATGCATGCGTACGTATATTTGTTGTTAATCGTTGCGTTTCTACTCATGTAGCCGGTCTCTGGATCTACATCAACCACCGGCAAGAGTAGAAAAGTCCGAGGGCCAAAAAACCCATTAGAGGGCAGTTTCATAATATCAGAATTCGACACCGACACTGGCAAACCATTGGAACCACATGCTCAGACATATGTCAATCAATGTGGGTTCATTGTAAGGGATAGGATCCCAGTTAGTGCTCATGAATGGAAGCAGAAGATATCCGCTCCTAATGTTAGTTTTGTATCTGATCATGACAAGAACCTAGCTTGGAGAGATATCACTCAACATTTCACATTACAAGCAGATGATGCTTTGAAGGAGCTAGTGAGGGATTGGACAATGAAGAAGATGGCAACATTGTTCCAGAGTTGGAAGAAGACATTGTATAAAAAGTTTATCTTGAAGAATGATACGCCGGATTTCAATGCTAAGGTGTTTGTCAAGTTGGAGTCCCATTGGGATGACTTCATACAATACAAGACATCTCAAGAGAGTGAGGAACGTGTGATGAGGAATCAGCAGAATGCCCGACAGAAGCAATACCATCATCGCATGGGATCAAGTGGTTATAGGAGTGCTATTCCCAAGTGGTAGAACCTAGAAGCAGAGATTACTGCCAAGGGAATCATACCTGAAACAATAGAGAAGAACTGGCCTCAACGCGTGAAGAATTGGTTCTACGCTCATGGGGGAAGCCTAGACTCAGACACTAGCAAGCTAATTTTCAGCCAAAAAATTGAGAGAGCAACACAGAGACTAGCTCGTGCTAGGGAAGAAGCTGATAGTGGTGTATTCAAGCCCAATAGAGAGAAGGATGAATTGACATATGCCCTAGAGAATTTCGAACACGGTGGTCTAACAAGAGGCTATGGGGCGGTTCCGTGGCTATAAGCATTCCCAGCAGACAAGGATACCTACAAAAGCCGCCAGAGAAAGAAGGATGAGGAGGCAGACCGAATCTGTGTATTGGAGCAATTTGTTAATGAGTCACGACAAGCATTGCTTGAATCATGTGAACGAGAAAAATCTCTTGAGGCAAGAATGCAGGAGGAGATCAAGAGGCAAGTGCAGCTAGTAATGAGTCAAATGCAATCGCAATCAACGCTGGGAGTCACCATTAGCCCCATTGGTCAGATGAAAAGCAGTTGTGCTTCCACGGAGCTGCCAGTTATTCAAGATGACGCTGGGTTGCGCTTCCCTGTTGATGACATTACCGAGCCTCTAACAACATGTGAGCTACACATTCTAGATGGTAATAAAGCATCAATCATGGTGGCTGTCGGGGATGTATCTCCAATAGACCGAACGAAGACACCAAGAATCTATGGGTCAGATATTCAACCTGGATATGCTAGCGTCTCGGTCGATAGAGTGCTCAAAGGTTACAGCAATGTTCCTCTTGACATTGAAGGCGGTGATGGGGAGAAGACACTAGGAGAAGCAGAGAAGACATTTATTCAATGGCGCAAATGCTTCATCATCATTCCTGGGGTGCCACCGCTTCCCCTACCTCACCCTAGGTACGAATGAAAGTGAATGAAATATTATTTTCCATTAATTTTATATTGGCTTTAAAAATAATTGACTCACAACTTGTTTTTGTAGCAGGGTCTCCCCCAAGCCTAGCCCAATCATTCATTCCCCATCTCATCACAGCGTCGCAGGGGGCGAGACGACTTCATCCCCACGGCGATCTCCAATTCCTACACTGGCCCCATCGCCTCCACAACGATCTCCAACTCCTACACCGGCCCCACCGCCTCCACAACGATCTCCAACGCCTCCATGCCGGTCTCCAACACCGGCCTCATCGCCTCCACGCCGGTCTCCAACACCGCCCCACCCCCTCCACGGTGACGCACTACAGAGACGTCTAAGGTCCCGGCGGCAAAGAAGACCAAAAAAAAGAGTTATTTCTCAAGAAATACTTCCTAAAAAGACTGATGAGCAAATAGCAACTGAAGAAGACAAAAAAGTGAAAGATTTTTTTATAGATATCGAAAAGCAGAGACAAGCGAAGCTTAAAGAGAAGCCGTACTTTTACATACCACGAGATCTGCTGAGGCAGAAGGTCGAAGCTCATAAGAAAAAGATGCTTAAACTTCGTAAGCCTCCGCCACTATAAGACTATGACCGCTCCCTCGTGAAGTCACATGATGCAGATAAGAAAAGGAAAAGAGCATCAGGGAAGGATGTTCCATAGCTTGGACAACAGAAGCAACCAATGCAAAATCTTGTTGTTGCTAATGAATATGGTTCCAACATAAAAGTCTATCGACCAGACAACTCTAGAGAAGTGTCGGTTCAAGACCTTAATGCTTTTTTTGAACTAACTGGTTTAACCTTGGATCAATTGACGGGCAAAGCTCCAATCCAGAACCTGGAAGTTGATACCTGGAAGACTTATAAATTTGGCAAAAGTCTGTATAACCCTGCGGCTCTAAATGAATTGGGTACACAAATGTAGTTGCTCAACAAGTGGTACATGCAGGCGTGTGGTAGGGGTGAGGAGTGGATCTTTGTCAGATTTAGAAACCATCATTACTTCCGTGGCGATGACATCTTATATATTAGTTTCGAAGAATTGCATCAACTATACCACATGGACGCTATGGACAAATCAATCATTAGCTGCTTTTGTTTGTAAGTGATTCTTACTTTTATTTAATAAACTCACTTCCATGCGTACGTGTATATAATTATCCTCACATGTAACTTATATTTATATACATATTCCAGATGTCAGAGCTCCAAAGAATACAAGACACCAGTGTTGGCTTCATTGATCCTTATATCGTATTCAAAATCGATATTATTGTAAGGAGCAGTGGGTATCTGAAGCACAGAAGAATATCATGAGGTTCTTCTTGAAGCAGCACGACAAGACAACAATACTTTTCCCGTACAACTTTGAGTAAGTGTTAATAATAATGTAGTCTACACATTTTATGTAATATCAATACAACTTATATGCATGTACGTGTGTATATAAACCAATGCAGATTTCACTGGATACTCATTGTCATTGAGTTAAACTCAAGTCGGTTAGTAATCTTGGACTCGTTGAGAAAAGAGCGGGCACTATACCAAGATATGATAGACATTATCTAGGGGTAATTTCGATCTCTCGCGCACAACTATTATTGAATAGACTTTGTCATAATTTATTAACGATCGTACATTATTGGTCGCACAGGGTTTGGAAAGAGTTTATTTGGCAACACCGCAAGGATTGCAAGGCACCACTTAATGTAGTTGAAATACCAGTAAATTGTACTATATATACTTCCCCACGTGTTTAATTACTATATCGTACTTCAATTTACGTGTGAGATGATGAGAATAATCTTCTTCTCGTACAGTGGTGTTAGCGGCAGCAACCAGGTAATAACTTGTGTGGATACTACGTTTGTGAATTTATCACTGCACACATAAGAAGAACTTCTGAAGATGTCCTCAGAGTACGTATATATCAATTTTTTATTTATTTTTAAATGAATATATATATATATATATATATATATATATATATATATATGTATTAATATTTTTCCTTTTATGTCAAATGCAAGACTGAATGGTTGAAACAAAGGGTCATGCAAAAAGACCATCTGAAAGCAGTTCAAGAGTCAATAGCAGGATTTCTTCTAGAAAAAGTGCTAAATCTCAACGGCGAGTTCTACTTTGATCCTAAGGAATAAATGATGTAAATTAAATGTTTATTGATATCGTTATTTTCGAGAACAAGATTATGAAAGTGTTGTATATATACATATATATCTATAATATATATAGTTTCATACTTTATTCGAATATAATAATGCTCGAGATGAGAATTAGATGTAATTATATGCGTGCGTGTATTTATATTAGCAGTGTAGAATACGTACATAAAAGCATATTATATATTAAACAAATATGTGTAACTGAACTGAAAACAAATTAAACAAAAAAATGAAAAAGAAAAGGAACCTTTAGTCCCGGTTGGGGTTACCAACCGGGACTAAAGGGTGCGGCCACGTTTGCTCGGCTGGAGGGCTTTTAGTCCCGGTTGGTAACACCAACCGGGACTAAAGGTCCCTCTTTAGTCCTGGCTCGATGACCCGGGACTGAAGGTTCCACTTTTAGTCCCGGGATCTTTGTCCCGGCGCGGTAACTGGGACTAAAGGCCATTACCGTCCGGGACAATAAGGCCATCCTGTAGTAGTGCAACAAATCTTATTGGGAGAGATGTTAGACAAATAGAGGGTTGGAAGAGGTAAACGTTGGACAAAGGCAGTAGCCGATTGATTTTTGATTGACTGTGTGCGATTCACATCAATCAACAGTGATCCTTTGATATATATATATATATATATATATATATATATATATATATATATATATATATATATTGAGAGTGCTTTTATCGCAGTAGGAAACTGATTCCATGCGAGATCTCCAAGTTTTTCATGAGATTGCGCAAGTTTACATCAAATTTGGATTGAATTGGACTCGTGCAACCAAAACTGGCTCAGGTCGTTTTTTCCACCCGTGGTGCTGACCTAAGCAAAACCAGCTTGTGCTAGTTTCTTCAGCGGCTGCACAGTGCATGAGAGGCCAAACTGGCATAGGCTAGTTTTCCTGAATTTGTCCAATTTTATTCAATTTTGATCCTTTTTAACTGTATTTAACTCTCTAATTAAATTTTATTGTAATACGATCAATTATACAGATTGAAGCGTCAGACCAATGGATTTAGTATCTTGAAGGTTTATTGGTTCGCTAATTGCTTCTTGACAGGCAACGTTTGCTGTAGAAGCGTTAAGAAGCAAAACAATCAAATAATTGCTTCTTGACGCTTCTACAGCAAACCCAATTCTGTAGTAATACGATCAATTATACAGAATAAATGAAACTTTCGATCACAATACATAGGCTTATTATCTTATTATACAAACTCATTAAATGTCCATTCGCAAAATTATTTACATGTACTAGGGGGGCACCACTACTAGAGAACAGACTTTAGAACGATGTCCCAATTTAGCATTAGCCTCGGCATTTTTTGCCCCCGGGACTAAAGGACCCTTTAGTCCCGGTTGGTAATACCAACCGGGACTAAAGGTCCCTACTCAACGGTCATCCGCGGGGCAGGGATCTTTAGTCCCGACTGGTATTACCAACCGGGACTAAAGGTAAACCTTTAGTTCCGGTTTGGGTAATGCCCTGGGAATAAAGATTAATCTTTAGTCCCGGTTTGGACCCCTAACTGGGACTAATTATCCCGGCCTATAATTCAGCTCATTTCTTCCTCCCCGAGCCCGAGCCATTCCATTATTCAAACTCACTGCCTCTGTTCTTTAGCTTGCTGTTGTTCTTGCTCTCTCCCCCTCCATTGGTGTTGCTCTTCGAATTTGGAGGTAACAAACTTAATCCTCTTATATTTTATCAGTAGCTTATCTCATTTTGCGATGTAGATGCATGTGTAACTTTATATGTTGGACTTTATTATGATTTTATATGTCATTTTTAGCTCAAAATCACATGATGATTTGCATATATGTTTGGATAAACAAAAGTTAAATTAGTTCATCAAAATCACGCCTCGCTCGTCCTCGCTGGAGCACGCGCCATCCTCGTCCCCGGTGGCTTACGTGATCTTAGAATTAATTTTCCATGAAATGAAAAACTTAGAAAATTGTTAGAAAATTGTAGAAAATCCGTACTAGTTGAACTTGCGGACCGTGTTCATCTCGGCGACCATGTTCTCTACCGAGCGGTAACGGACGTCAAGGAGGAGCTTTGATTCTACGAGGGAGAGCGGCAACGGTCGTGGAAGACCGTGTTCCCTTTCTCGTAGAATCGGAGCTCTTCCTTGGCCAAGTACGGTGCCGTCCGGTGGAGAAATGCTCGCCGAGATGATCACGTAAGCAAGGTCAACTAGTACGGATGTTTATTTATTGAAACATGTTTTTGAGCTATAATTTGATGGATATTTGATAACTTCAGACCTACAAATGTCATCTGCAAATGTTACTATCCTCGGCAACCTAAACGCCCATGAGCTTGCCGATATCGAGCAGGTCACTTAGAATTATTTTTTCCATGAAATGAAATACTTAGAAATCATGCCTTTTATTTTTTAGAATTAAATTTTCCATGAAATGAAAAACTTAGAAAATGGTTAAAAATTTGTAGAAAATCCGTACTAGTTGAACTTGCGGACCGTGTTCAGGTAGGCGATTCCTTCCATTGAATCACCAAGTAAGAAAGAAAGGGAAGCATTTTAAAGGTAAGCCAGACCACCGGAAGAAGCCTCATAACCGAACCGGGGAAGATGTACTCGCAATGGTCAAGGATGTGAAAGTAGTATTTGGAAAGGGACAAGGCAGTGAATCTGTTCCCAAAGATGCTAATAGACATGCACCCATGTGGAAGAAGAAGTCCATCTTTTGGGAGCTACCCAATTGGCAAGTCCTAGAGGTCCGCAACGTAATCGACGTGATGCACCTGACAAAGAATCTTTGTGTGAACCTGTTAGGATTCATGGGTGTGTACGGGAAGCCAAAGGATTCACTTGAAGCACGCCAGGACTTGCAGTGCATGAAAAAATGAGACAACCTTCATCCAGAGAAGACAGGTGATGGACGTCATTACTTAAGTCCTGCTAGCTATACGCTTAGCAAAGAAGAGAGGGACATCATGTTCGAATGTCTAAGCAGCATCAAGGTCCCATCAGGATTCTCCTCCAATATAAAGGGTATAATAAATGTGCCAGATAAGAAATTCCTAAACTTAAAGTCCCACGACTGCCACGTGCTTATGACGCAATTGCTTCTAGTTGCTTTAAGAGGAATTCTACCTCCACATGTACGTCTAGCCACCGTGAAGCTATGTGCATTCCTCAATGCAATTTCTCAGAAGGCAATCAATCCAGTGGAACTAGCTACTCTAAAGAATGATGTGGTTCAATGTCTTGTCAGCTTTGAGTTGGTGTTCCCTCCATCCTTCTTTAATATCATGACATACATCCTAGTTCATTTGGTGAAGGAGATTAGTATTCTTGGACCTGTGTTCTTACATAATATGTTCCCCTTCGAGAGGTTTATGGGAGTCTTGAAGAAATATGTGAAAGTCCATTCTAAGCCTGAAGGAAGCATCGCCCAGGGCTATGGAACAGAGGAGGTCATTGAGTTCTGTGTTGACTTTATTCCTGACCTTGCCCCGATTGGTGTTCCCGAATCACGACACGAGGGGAGACTCAGTGGTAAAGGAACTTTAGGGAAGAAAACATATATCGGCATGGAAGATGATTATTTCAATAAAGCACACTACACAGTTCTTCAGAACTCGTCATTGGTGCATCCGTACATCGAGATATATAAGGAGTTCTTACGATCCAAGTTTCTAGGGAAGACTGAAGCTTGGATTAGGCGTCAGCACATGGAAAGTTTCAGTGGTTGGTTGCGAAAAGAATGTCAAGGCGATGACAATATTGATGAGCAACTGTATTTGTTGGCTAGGCAGCCATCGTGGCATATCCTCACGTACCAAGGGTACGAGATAAATGGGAATACATTTTACACAGTTGCCCAAGATAAAAGGAGCACCAATCAAAATAGTGGTGTTCGCATAGATGGCACAGATCCAAATAGGAATATACAAACATATTATGGCCGCATAGAAGAGATATGGGAACTAGACTACGCACCTAATTTTAAAGTCCCTTTGTTTCGGTGCCAATGGGTGAAGCTAACCGGAGGAGGGGTAACAGTCGACAAAGAGTATGGAATGACAACAGTGGACCTCAACAATATTGGGTACAAAGAGAAACCATTCGTCCTTGCTGCCGATGTGAGTCAGGTGTTCTATGTGAAAGACATGTCTACAGAATCAAAGAGAGGAAAAAACGAAGACAACAACTCAATGATCAATGAGCCAAAGCACCACATAATTCTTTCTGGGAAAATAAATATAGTGGGAATTGAAGACAAGTCAGACATGTCAGAAGATTACGAAAGAAATGTCCGAATTCCACCCTTCATAGTGAAGAAAGATCCAAGCATCATGTTAAATGATGAAGACACTCCATGGTTACGACAAGATCATAACCAAGGGTCATACGTCAAGAAGAAATTCACTGTTGTGCCCACATGATACAACGATACATGTTTAATATATTATGTTTTAGAGACGGATATTATGTAATATGTTATGACTTCACAATCCTTATATAGGCCATTTTTTTAGAAAGTTTAATATATCTTGCTGAGATGATCAAACTTGGTATTCAGAGTTTTTTCATCTGAGGTCATTTAGTGTCTCATTTGAGCAAGTTTGACCAAGTCAAATTTGGTCAAATGAAAAAACAACACTTTGACTGTAGTATTATGAACTCTAAATGACTTCGAATTGAAAAGTTTTGAATACCAAGTTTGTTAAACTCAAAAAGATCTACAATTGTTGTTTTGGTCAACTTTCCATTTGAGAAAGTTTGGACGGTTCAAATTTGTGATTTTTAAATTTCGACGCCTACAAACTAGTTTTCGGAACCCTAGATTGTCTCAAATTGAAAAGTTTTGAATACCAAGTTTGTTCATCTCATCAATATCTACAATCCTTATATAGGCTATTTTTTCATTTGAGAAAGCTTGGACAAAATGTAGTTCAAATTTCACAAGTGTGTGACATAGTTTTAGAAAGTCTATATGAGATTCAAGAAGTTGTGACTAGTGTTTGATAAAAATTTCTCAAATGGGAAAATGAGCTATGTAACAATTGTAGATCTTGCTGAGATGATCAAACTTGGTATTCAGAGTTTTTTCATCTGAGGTCATTTAGTGTCTCATTTGAGCAAGTTTGACCAAGTCAAATTTAGTGTCTCCAATTGAAAAGTTTTGAATACCAAGTTTGTTCATCTCATCAATATCTACAATCCTTATATAGGCCATTTTTTCATTTGAAAAAGTTGTAGAACAAAAAATACTACATTTTCTTTATTTTTATAGGTTCAACAAAAATTTACTGTCAATTTTGGTCAAAAACCGAGAAAAATTGAAACATTGACGTTACAATAATGTGATAATAAATTTCCTATCGAATAATATTAGTTTTATTAATTTTAAGTTACAAATATATTTTTGCATTAACAAAATACTTAGTATTAGTAACATTTATATTCTATATTCATAAAAGAAATTAAAAACTTTAGGTTACAAAATTTTCCTATTTACAATAAATAATTAGTTAATCAATAGAATTTTTTAAAATAAATATTGCAAAGTATTGAAGTTGCTATAGAATTAATTGATTAACCTAGTATTAAACAAAATAAAAATCCCAGGCCTTTCCAATTACGCTGGCGGGTTGCCAAAATTTTCAGGCCTTCAGTCCCGGCCCAGACCAAGAACCGGGACTAAAGGGTGGGCGGCAATTTTGGTGCCCGCCCAAAAATACTTTTAGTCCCGGCTGGTAACACCAACCGGGACTAAAAAGCCTTTAGTCCCGGCTTGTAAGGCGAGCCGGGACTAAAGGGTTGGAGCTTTAGTCCCGGTTAGTCTTACCAGCCGGGACTAAATGTCCTTTAGTCCCGGCTGGTGTTACCAGCCGGGACTAAAGGGTCCCGGCCTATATATATCGAAGGTTTCATCTTCTACTTTTCGATCTACACGTCGATCATCGCCGCCGCCACCGCCATCTTCGATCTTGCCTCCGTCGCCCAGCCCCGCCCGGCCGTACGTCGAGCTCGTCGATCTCTGCCACGCCGCCGTCGTCTTCTACCCCCGCCCGGCCGCGCCATCCGCCCGGCCCGCATCGCGCGTCGTCTCTCTGCCGCATCCCGTCTCTGCCGCCGCACCCGAGCCCCCTCCGTCGCCGACCGCTTCCCGCCCGGCCTCGTCGTCGAGCCCCGCCGTCTCCACCGTACGTCGTCCTCGCGCGAGGTGCTCAGCTCGGCCCCACGCGTGGCCGGCCAGCACGCCCTGCCCGGCCCGCGCCATCCGCCCCAGCCTGCTAGCTATAGCTAGCTGCATGCTCTCGGCCATATATATGTTAGATTAAAATGTTAGATTTAATTAGTAGTTTAATGTTAGCTGCCCTCGCCAGTATTAAAATGTTAGATAGTTTTTGATATATATGTTAGATTAAAATGTATTAAAATTTAATTAGTAGTTTATTGTTAGTTTTTTAGTTAGTTTTTATATAGTTTTTGATATATGTTAGATTTAAATGTATTAAAATTTAATTAGTACTTTATTTAGATAGTTTTTTTAGATAGTTTTTATTATAGTTTTTGATATATGTTAGATTAAAATGTATTAAAATTTAATTAGTACTTTATTTAGATAGTTTTTTTAGATAGTTTTTTATTATAGTTTTTGATATATGTTAGATTAAAATGTATTATCTATTACTAGTTTATCTAATTTCATGTTAGATTTATTTAATTGGATTTAGTAATTATATATTCTATCTCTCTATATATATCTAGAGAGAGATTCTATATGTATACATATGGTACTTAATTATTTCTATATGTATATATACATGTACTTATTTTCATGTGTTGAGAGAGAGAGATAAAATTATATCTAGAGAGACATTCTATGTGTTATCACATGCATATCTAGAGATATAGACATATGCACTTATTTCTATGTGTTGAGAGAGAGAAAATATATTGTATCATTCTATGTGTATATATACATGTACTTATTTCCATGTTTTTGGATCGAAAGTGTTTTTGATTCGATTCCAAAGCCTATACCTTATTATTGTTTATCCTTATGAAATATTATGTGTTATTATATTTAATTGGATTTAGTAATTCTATATGTGTTATCACATGTATTTATGTTATGTACCATAGTAATTCTATCTATGTGTTATCTTGAAGATACAAATCGCTGCTCCAGATGATAACTTGAGTGATGACATAATGGCGGATATTATCAACGCCGGCACCAATGTGAATGTAGATGACACGAGTCAGTACTTTGCTGATTATGAGGATATCCTGAATATGCCAGTGGTTGAAGATCAACAAATTGTCGCGCAAGAAAATACTGGCGAGGTATATTCGATTATCTATCATCTCTTATAGATGCATGCGTACGTATATTTGTTGTTAATCGTTGTGTTTCTACTCATGTAGCCGGTCTCTGGATCTACATCAACCACCGACAAAAGTAGGAAAGTCCGAGGGCCAAAAAAGCCATTAGAGGGCCATTTCATAATATCAGAATTCGACACCGACACCGGCAAACCATTGGGACCACATGCTCAGAAATATGTCAATCAATGTGGGTTCATTGTAAGGGATAGGATCCCAGTTAGTGCTCGTGAATGGAAGCAAAAGATATCCGCTTCTAATGTTAGTTTTGTATCTGATCGTGATAAGAACCTAGCTTGGAGAGATATCACTCAGCATTTCACATTACAAGCAGATGATGCTTTGAAGGAGCTAGTGAGGGATTGGACAATGAAGAAGATGGCAACATTGTTCCAGAGTTGGAAGAAGACATTATATAAAAAGTTTATCTTAAAGAATGCTACGCCGAATTTCAATGCTAAGGCGTTTGTCAAGTTGGAGTCCCATTGGGATGCCTTCGTAGAATACAAGACATCTCAAGACAGTGAGGAACGTGTGATGAGGAATCGGCAGAATGCCCGACAGAAGCAATACCATCATCGCATGGGATCAGGTGGTTATAGGAGCAGAGATTACTGCTAAGGGAATCATACCTGAAACAATAGAGAAGAACTGGCCTCAATGCGCGAAGAATTGGTTCTACGCTCATGGGGGAAGCCTAGACCCAGACACTGGCAAGCTAATTTTCGGCCAAAAAATTGAGAGAGCAACACAGAGACTAGCTCGTGCTAGGGAAGAAGCTGATAGTGGTGTTTTCAAGCCCAACAGAGAGAAGGATGAATTAACATATGCCTTAGAGAATCCCGAACACGGTGGTCGAACAAGAGGCTATGGGGCGGTTCCGTGGCTACACGCATTCCCAGCAGACAAGGATACCTACAGAAGTCGCCAGAGAAAGAAGGATGAGGAGGCAGAACGAATTCATGCATTGGAGCAATTTGTTGATGAGTCACGACAAGCATTGCTTGAATCACGTGAACGAGAAAAATCTCTTGAGGCAAGAATGCAGGAGGAGATCAAGAGGCAAGTGCAGCTAGCAATGAGTCAAATACAATCGCAATCAACGCCGGGAGTCACCATTAGCCCCGTTGGTCAGATGAAAAGCAGTTGTGCTTCTACGAAGCTACCAGTTATTCAAGACGACGCTGGGTTGCGCTTCCCTATTGATGACATTACCGAGCCTCTAACAAAATGTGAGCTGCACATTCCAGATGGTAATAATGCATCAATCATGGTGGCTGTCGGGGTTGTATCTCCAATAGACCGAACGAAGACACCAAGAATCCATGGGTCAGTTATTCAACCTGGATATGCTAGCGTCTCGGTCGATAGAGTGCTCAAAGGTTACAGCAATGTTCCTCTTGACATTGAAGGCGGTGATGGGGAGAAGACACTAGGAGAAGCAGAGAAGACATTTATTCAATGGCACAAATGCTTCATCATCATTCCTGGGGCACCACCGCTTCCCCTACCTCACCCTAGGTACGAATGAAAGTGAATGAAATATTATTTTCCATTAATTTTCTATTGGCTTCAAAAATAATTGACACACAACTTGTTTTTATAGCAGGGTCTCCCCCCAGCCTAGCCTAATCATTCATTCCCCATCTCATCACAGCATCGCGGGGGGCGAGACGACTTCATCCCCACGGCGATCGCCAACTCTTACACCGGCCCCATCGCCTCCACAACGATCTCTAACTCCTACACTGGCCCCACCGCCTCCACAACGATCTCCAACGTCTCCACGCCGGTCTCCACCAACACCGGCATCATTGCCTCCATGTCGATCTCCAACACCGCCCCCACCCCCTCCACAGCGACGCACTACAAAGACGTCTAAGGTCTCGGCGGCAAAGAAGACCCCGAGAAAAAGAGTTATTTCTCAAGAAATACTTCCTCAAAAGACTGATGAGCAAATAGCAGCTGAAGAAGACAAAAAAATGAAAGATTTTTTTTATAGATATCAAAAACAAGAGTCAAGCGAAGCTTAAGGAGAAGCCGTACTTTTACATACCACGAGATGTGCTGAGGCAGAAGGTCGATGCTCACAAGAAAAAGATGATTGAACTTCGTAAGCCTTCGCCACTATCAGACTATGACCGCTCCCTCGTGAAGTCACATGACGCAGATAAGAAAAGGAAAAGAGCATCAGGGAAGGATGTCCCATAGCTCGGACAACAGAAGCAACCAATTCAAAATCTTGTTGTTGCTAATGAATATGGTTCCAACATAAAAGTATATCGACCAGACAACTCTGGAGAAGTGTCGGTTCAAGCCCTTAATGCTTTTTTAAAGATACTGGTTTAACCTTGGATCAATTGACGGGCAAAGCTCCAATCCAGAACCTGGAAGTTGATACCTGAAAGACTTATAAATATGGCAAAAGTCTATACAACCCTGCGGCTCTGAATGAATTGGGTACGCAAATGTACTTGCTCAACAAGTGGTACATGCAGGCGTGTGGCAGGGGTGAGCAGTGGATCTTTGTCAGATTTAGAGACCATCATTACTTCCGTGGCGATGACATCTTACATATTAGTTTCGAAGAATTGCATCAACTATTCCACTTGGACGCTCTGGACAAATCAATCATTAGCTCCTTTTGTTTGTAAGTGATTCTTACTTTTATTTAATAAACTCACTTCCATGCGTACGTGTATATAATTATCCTCACATGTAATTTATATTTATATACAGATTCCAGATGTCAGAGCTCCAAAGAATACAAGACACTAGTGTTGGCTTCATTGATCCTTATATCGTATTCAAAACCGATATTATTGTCAAGGACCACTGGGTATCTGAAGCACAGACGAATATCATGAAGTTCTCGTGAAGCAGCACGACAAGACAACAATACTTTTCCCGTACAACTTTGAGTCAGTGTTAATAATAATGTAGTCTACACATTTTATGTAATATCAATACAACTTATATGCATGTACATGTGTGTATAAACCAATGCAGGTTTCACTGGATACTCATTGTCATTGAGTTAAACTCAAGTCAGTTAGTAATCTTGGACTCATTGAGAAAAGAGCGAGCACAATACCAAGATATGATAGACATTATCCAGGGGTAATTTCGATCTCTCGCGCACAACTATTATTGAATAGACTTTGCCATAATTTATTAACGATCGTACATTATTGGTCGCACAGGGTTTGGAAAGAGTTTATTCGGCAACACCGCAAGGATTGCAAGGCACCACTTAATGTAGTTGAAATACCAGTAAGTAGTACTATATATACTTCTCCACATGTTTAATTACTATATCGTACTTCAATTTACGTGTGAGATGATGAGAATAATCTTCTTCTCGTACAGTGGTGTTTGCGGCAGGAACTAGGTAATAACTTGTGTGGATACTACGTTTGTGAATTTATCACTGCATACATAAGAAGAACTCCTGAAGATGTCCTCAGAGTATGTATATATCATTTTTTATTTATTTTTAAAAGAATATATATATATATATGTATGTATTAATACTTTTCCATTTATTTCAAATGCAAGACTGAATGGTTGAAACGAAGGGTCATGCAAAAAGACCATCTGAAAGCAGTTCAAGAGTCAATAGCAGGATATCTTCTAGAAAAAGTGCTAAATCCCAACGGCGAGTTCTACTTTGATCTAAGGAACTAATGATGTAAATTAAATGTTTATTGATATCGTTATTTTCGAGAAAGATTATGAAAGTGTTGTATATATACATATATATCTATAATATATATAGTTTCATACTTTATTCGAATATAATAATGCTCGAGATGAGAATTACATGTAATTATATGCGTGCGTGTATTTATATTAGCAGCGTAGAATACGTACATAAAAACATATTATATATTAAACAAATATGTGTAACTGAACTGAAAACAAATTAAACAAAAAAAAGAAAAAGAAAAGGAACCTTTGTTGCCGGTTGGGGTTACCAACCGGGACTAAAGGGTGAACCTTTAGTCCCGGTTGGGGTTACCAACCGGGACTTAAGGGTGCGCCAGGTTTGCTCGGCTGGAGGGCCTTTAGTCCCGGTTGGTAACACCAACCGGGACTAAAGGTCCCTCTTTAGTCCTGGCTCGATGACCCGGGACTGGAGGTTCCACCTTTAGTCCCGGGATCGTTGTCCCGGCGCGGTAACCGGGACTAAAGGCCGTTACCACCCGGGACAAAGTCCATTCTATAGTAGTGCACCATGGGTGAAACTATTGGCAACAGTGACGCGGCGTCGTGTTCCCTAACATTGTCTTCTAAGCCCATTGCAATAGCAATTACGGTGACGTTGATGTTGGTCGTGGTGGACAGGCAGCGTTTGGATCAACCGTGCGGCACGAGGGACCGGTTCCTGATGATGTTGTAGACTGATATCCAAGATGATCACCAAGGGCTCTCCTCCCTGTCAAAAAGCATGCATATTGATGTTACAGTATATCATGACTATGATCGAGTTAGTTTGGGATTATATATAGGATCCCGTGTACGGACTTGACACCCAATTAAGTCTTGCAAACCCTATATATAATAATATATATAAAGCCAGGGAGGCTCAATGCAACTCATCACCCAAATCTTGCAAACCCTATATATAATTAAGCCCCCGCAGCATCCAATTGGGCAGCACCAGCCCGATGACGACAGCGAACGCTGCACCCCCCGCCGCCACCTCAGCCTCACATCATGTGACCCCGGGCCAGGCACAGCATGCGTCGTTGGACGTGTTAGCGGCGGTCGGCCAGGCGTGAACCGCGGCATCGAGGCCCGCCGACAACCCACGGGCGCGGCGAGGTCTCCTCCGCGGCGTCCTGCGCGAGCCCTGCATAGACATGGTTTCTTATAGGAAACGGTTCCTTCCTCTTCTCTTCTCTCTCTCTCTCTCTCTCTCTCTCTCTCTTCAATAATTTCCTTACCATGTCAGCAAAATGTTTAGGTGGTAGTCTAATTAATGCACATAGAAACTGTAGTAGTTTCTACATCGTGAGTGGCCTTAGTACTTCCAAAAACCTAGTACCATGTCTGAATTAAGGAGAAGAATTAAAATTGCTCACAGAGGCGCCGTAGTAATCAACTTACCGAGTGCACGGAGTTCCATGGAAATTGCCGGCATGGCACAGAGAACTATTACCAGCATCGTCACCAAAAGAACAGCGCATGCAGTCATCTTTTCCATGCTCGGGGTTACTCCTTTTCCTAACAGTTCTGTGCTCTGGGTTATCCCTTTGCTGGTTGGCAAGCGGCCTTTGCACACTGCTTTCACGGTCTTATATCAAACATCCAAGAAGTGTTTTGGATGCAGTTAGCACAAAAGCATATCATCTTCTACAAGATGTGGTCACTGAGAAAGCACTTGCCAACACTCGTTGTCAGGTGGACGTTGTCAGGTGGACCCTTTTGCTGGTCTTTTATGTGTGGTACTCAACATTTATTGTGTCAATTATCTATACGCCTTCACTCAAAAGTACTGTTATTTTTATATTTGTGATGGGTGATTGATGATGCAGACTTCAACTCGAGGAATTTGTACTACTCAAGGGGTGCCGATGACGACGTTTGTGCTGGAATATGATACAAAAAAAATACGTAGTTCAGTATGTTAGTAGTGTGATTGGGACACTACTATTCTTGAAAATAAAATCCGGTGTCTTAAAATCCTACTATTTTTCCAGTACATTTTTATTTTGTGTCGGAATTCCTTAGAAATTTATATATGTCTGATAATAATAGTGTACAGCGCGATAGTTAATTCTGGTCCAAAACACTCCAACGAAAAGAGCCAAATAAACGATTCTTATCTTAGAAAATATAGATATAGATGTATAAAGATGCACATTTTTTAGATAATGATAGAAATCCGGCCTCTATATCCACGTATGGATATACACAATTAAAGTTTACAAGAGTCTTTAGACTCCAAACCACAAAACTGAGGTACCCAAAAATGAAAGACAACAAGACTAAGAGAGCTAGAAAGATTGAGCTTCTAGCTTCTATCCCATTGCTACAAACTTGCTTTCTTTTTGTGAAGTGATCCTTTGATATATATATATATATATATATATATATATATATATATATATATATATATATATATATATATATATATATATATATTGAGAGTGCTTTTATCCTAGTAGGAAACTGATTCCATGCGAGATCTCCAAGTTTTTCATGAGATTGCGCAAGTTTACATCAAATTTGGATTGAATTGGACTCGTGCAACCAAAACTGGCTCAGGTCGTTTTTTCCACCCGTGGTGCTGACCTAACCAAAACCAGCTTGTGCTAGTTTCTTCAACGGCTGCACAGTGCATGAGAGGCCAAACTGGCATAGGCTAGTTTTCCTGAATTTGTCCAATTTTATTCAATTTTGATCCTTTTTAACTGTATTTAACTGTGTAATTAAATTTTATAGTAATACGATCAATTATACATATTGAAGCGTCAGACCAATGGATTTATTATCTTGAAGGTTTATTGGTTCGATAATTGCTTCTTGACAGGCAACGTTTGCCGTAGAAGCGTTAAGAAGCAAAACAATCAAATAATTGCTTCTTGACGCTTCTACAGCAAACCCAATTCTGTAGTAATACGATCAATTATACAGAATAAATGAAACTTTCGATCACAATACATAGGCTTATTATCTTATTATACAAACTCATTAAATGTCCATTCGCAAAATTATTTACATGTACTAGGGGGGCACCATGGGTGAAACTATTGGCAACAGTGACGCGGCGTCGTGTTCCCTAACATTGTCTTCTAAGCCCATTGCAATAGCAATTACGGTAACGTTGATGTTGGTCGTGGTGGACAGGCAGCGTTTGGATCAACCGTGCTGCATGAGTGAGCGGTTCCTGATGATGTTGTAGACTGATATCCAAGATGATCACCAAGGGCTCTCCTCCCTGTCAAAAAAGCATGCATATTGATGTTAGATTATATCATGACTATGATCGAGTTAGTTTGGGATTATAGGATCCCGTGTACGGACTTGACACCCAATTAAGTCTTGCAAACCCTATATATAATAATATATATAAAGCCAGGGAGGCTCAATGCAACTCATCACCCAAATCTTGCAAACCCTATATATAATTAAGCCCCCGCAGCATCCGATTGGGCAGCACCAGCCTGATGACGACGGCGAACGCTGCACCCCCGGCCGCCACCTCAGCCTCACATCATGTGACCCCGGGCCAGGCACAGCACGCGTCGTTGGACGTGTCAGCGGCGGTCGGCCAGGCGTGAACCGCGGCATCGAGGCCCGCCGACAACCCACGGGCGCGGCGAGGTCACCTCCGCGGCGTCCTGTGCGAGCCCTGCATAGACATCGTTTCTTGGAAACGGTTCCTTCCTCTTCTCCTCTCTCTCTCTCTCTCTTCAATAATTTCCTTACCATGTGAGCAAAATGTTTAGGTGGTAGTCTAATTAATGTACATAGAAACTGTTGTAGTTTCTACATCGTGAGTGCGGCACGTACAACGGTCGTCTTTTTGCCGTCTGAGAGATGTTATTTTTGCAAAAAACCCCTCGACTCAGCCAACAGACGGGTGTGCCGTCTCTTCGCGAAGAGACGACGAGGGCTCGTGCTCCCAAGCTATATCGCCCGCTCCAGCACCGTTGTATGACGGGGGCTCGTGCTCTAAGCTATTTTTTATCACCTTAATTTATGAGTCTGTACAAGAATTAATATCTTGCAGATAGCCTAAAAGACAACCCATTGTATAATTTGTCTGTATTGCTGTCTCTATGTGACATGACCCGTGCTTGTAGACGGTGTTAGATTGATCTCCTGACCAATAAGCCCAACGGCCTATTGGGCCTTGGTCTCGCGCCCTGATCGGGGGCGCCCAACCTTACATGGTTGGTGGGCCCCCGTCGCACTGCGCTATATAAAGAGGTGGGGGCCGGCGGCTCAAAGTACAAGGTTCACCGTGAGCCGCAAACCCACCGACAAAACCCTAGACCGATCTCGAGAGGGCGCACAGCCAGCGACGGGAAGCTCCACTGATCCTCGCCGTCGCCACTGCTACGCCCGACCGCACTGCATCGACGTCCGTGCAACCTCTACTCCACCCGTCGCTGTCCGTGTGCTGCCTCCATCACCGAACCCGCGATGGCTGGCACAACCGCGACATCATCTGGAGGCTCAGGTTCATCACCAGTCCTCTCTCCCCTATCTCCCTCTCGGTGTAGTGTTCTAGGTCTAAATGTGCATGTGTTTCATGGTTCTATGAGTTCATCCGTCTAGATCTACTCTAGTCGATCTAAAGAAAGTTAACAATGGTACCAGAGCCTACTAGCACGTAGATCTAGAACGGGTACCGATTAGAAAAGAAAAAAGACGAAGAGATCCAGTGCGGATCTAAGCAGAAAAGGGTCACCCGACGTTCGGTTGAACCCTAACTCGATCCGTCGGATCTGAGAAAAGAAGAAGGGCTCGGTTTTCATGCAAAGAACGAACCCTAAAACCCGAAGGTGATTCGGGAAAAAGAAAACAGCGTCGTGACTAACCCTAACCCTAACCCTAATCGGGAAAATAGTGCAAAAATACGAATCAAAGAAACCGAAAGGGGAAGAGGGTAGCATACCTCGCGTTTGCGCGGTACTGCAGTCACGACGGGATCCGGCGCCCCGCTCGGTGACTGACTGAGAAAGGAGAAGAACCGATTTCAAATCGGAAAAGCAAAACAAAACCCTAAAAGGAAGCCTACCTGGGCTCTTACCCACCGCCGGCGGCATCGCCACCGCGCGGATAGGAGACCGCGGCGTCGCTCCCGAACGGCGCGCGGGACAGGGCCGAGATCACCGCTGCTCCCCGCCAAGCGGTCACGGCAACAGGGCACCACCATGCGGCCCCTCGACGGCGGCGTGCTCAGCCTCGGGCGAGCACGCACGCCGGCGAGAGGGCGCTGGACGGTGCCGCCTTCTTCTCCCTCGGCCACTGAGGACGGCTGCTGCTGTGGGTTTCTCCGAGCCTGCGCTGCGGGGTGAGAGAGAAGGAGAGGAAGAGACTGAACCTAGGGTTCAGGGAGAAGCGCCGGCCGGGGGGGTTTTGTTCGGGCGAAACGGCCGGACAGCCCGTCCGATCCGATCCAGCGATTAGGATTTGCCGGACCGGCTTTAGGCCCAGGCGGGAGGGAATGGATGCGCGGCCGAATTCCCGGCCCAGGCCCAGGTTGCGGCCTGGGCACGGGGGAGCGCTGGAGCGCGCGGCTGGGCCGCAAGCCGCTGGGCACGGGTGGTGTGCTGGCTGGCGCGGCCGCGCGAGAAAAAGGCCCATGGGCCGAATTTTGGTGGGCCGCGGCGTGTGCTGGCTGGGCCGAAATGGCCAAGTAGTAAACAGTAAAGTAACAGTTTTGTTTTTTCTTATTTTCTAGAAACAGTTTTTGATCGATTTGAATTGATTTTTATGATAATTTTCTGTACAAAATTTATCCAACGAGTATTTTTTGTTCAGTAAACAGTAAATTTGCTTCTGGAAAATAGGGAAAAAGATTATTATAATGCTAAAGTTTCCGCTGCGTATTTAAAGTTGTAATTTTCGTTATTAAATTCGAACCAACGGGAGAATTTAATTTTGAAAATGGATATGTTTTTAAATAGATTATAATATTGTTGTTATTCTGACCAACGTTGATTAATGGCAATATTATAATATTTTTGTTATACATTAATTCTATTTCTACCCAACGGTGAATGTAGAATTAGTGTAGAAAATAATTGTATGTTTTAATTTTGACCAACGTAAACTAAGGCATGCAATTATTGTTGTCATTTCTGTTCTCACCCTATTTGAATTATGTTTTCAGGAGGATACAACTTAATGAGTTGTATCAAAGAGATCCCCACTCTAAAGGTGATAACTATATTGAGTGGAAGAAAAAGATAGACCTGGCCTTTATCCTCGCTGAGGTGGACTGGGTTGTCACCACACCGTGCCCCAATGAACCTGTGGCACCGGTGAGGGAGACAGATGAGACTGATACTTGCATGGCAGAACAGAGAGCGGGATTTTGCTCCCGTAAAGATTGTCCTATGACCTTGAGCATAGGAATGGGTCAACTGCCAACAGAAAGTGTCACTGGCAGTGATAAAAGAACACGATTGAGCCTGGTATTGTGGGCTTAATTCCAGACTGTGACACGGTCACAGAGTACCTGGATAGAATAAAGAGTCAGTTTCACTGGCTCTTCAAAGACGTATGCAACCCAGCTGATCAAGCAGCTGGTGACAGAAAGGTACTCTGGTGGCGGCAGTGGCATGAGAGAGGCACATACTGAGAATGAGCAATCTGGCATCTAAGCTCAAACCAATGGATTTGGCACTCAAGGATGAGTTCCTTATTCATTTGATTTTTGCTTCTTGCCCAAAGAATTTGACACATTTGTGTTAATTACAACATACAGCCTGGAAAATGGGATTTTAGAAAAGCTCATTGCCATGTGTGTGCAGGAGGAGGAAAGAATAAAAGTTTCACAAGGTGGTTCTGTCAACTACCTAAAAGATAAGAAAAAGAACTATAATAACAGCTCCTTCCTCCAAATCATCTGGAAAAGGTCCATGCAACAGTCTCAGAACCAGCAATTCCCAGTGGCTAAAGACCAGTGTCTCCACTGCCAGAAGACAGGGCATTATACAAAGAATTGTCCCTGATTTCTTAAAGATGATTATGAAGAATAAAGGTGAGAACATTATTACGTTCGTAAATGAATCCTTGTATGTAAAGTTTTTCAAAATCTACTTGGTGGATTGATTCAGGTTGCAACTATTCATGTTGCTAATTCATTACAGGGATTCCGTTCGATGAGAACTTTGCAAAGAAGCGAAAGTTTCATTAAAGTAGCAAATGGAGAACAACAGATGTTGAGGTCGTTGGTGATCTTCCGTTAGAGCTTGCTGATGGCTTCATAATTATTCTTAGAGATGTTCTTTATGTACCTTCTTTGCAAAGAAATTTGATAGTGTTTCAAAGTTGGACCATGATGGTTATGATTGCCATTTGGAAATGGCAAATGTCAGATATTGTTTAATAATAAATGTATTGGTCTGCCTTCCGACAAGACGAGCTTTATTGTTATCACTTCGTGAAAATGTTAATTCCGTATGTGATGTGAATGAAATGTATCCTCATCGAACAATGGAAACAGGAAAACGAAAGAGAGCTCAAGATGCGTTGTCGAAATTATGGCACTGTCGTTTAGGCCATATTTCGAGGGGGAGAATAGAAAGACTAGTTAAGAATGATATTCTTCCTCCATTAGAGCTCTCAGAGTTAGACAATGTAGAGATTGCATAAAGGAAGTATGTAAGAAAATTAAGAAAGATGCCAAACGAAGCGCAGGAAGGAATTTACAGATTATTCACACAGACATATGTGGTCCTTTTCCTGTGAAAAGTGTGGATGGTTTATGATTCATTCATAACATTCACAGACGATTACCTTCTCGGTTTGGCTACATTTATCCAATTAAAGAAAGAACAGAAGCGTTGGATAAATTTAAAATATTTAAAAGCAGAGTTGAAAATCAGCATGATTTAAAGATTAAGATAGTCAGGTCTGACCGTGGAGGAGAGTACTACGGTCGGCATACCCCATATGGACAAGTTCCTAGACCTTTTGCAAGGTTCTTACAGGAGAATGGTATAGTCGCCCAGTATTCAACACCGGGCGAACCTCAGCAGAATGGAGTAGCTGAAAGGCGTAACCGTACCTTGATGGATATGGTGCGTAGTATGATAAGTTACTCCACTTTACCCACGAGTCTGTGGATGGAGGCGTTAAAAACCGCCATTCATATTCTCAATAGAGTACCAAGTAAGTCGGTGCCCAAACACCGTATGAGTTGTGGACAGGAAGAGTACCCTCACTTAACCACTTGCGTGTGTGGGGGAGCCCTGCTGAGGCTAAAGTTTTAACCCAAACATTGGGAAGCTAGATCCCAAAACAGTGAGTTGCCATTTCATTGGCTACCCAGAAAAGTCAAAGGGTTTTCGTTTTTCTACTGTCCTAACAGACATACAAAGTTTGTGGAAACGAGACACGCTGTCTTCCTAGAGGATGAAATGATTAGGGGGAGCATGGTAGCTCGAGAAATTGACCTTGAAGAGAAGCGGGTGTATGCACCCACTCCGATCATTCATGAGCCATTTTTCTCACTACCTACTGTTGCTGCACCAACAGTACAAGACACTGTGGTGCCAGCACCTGTTGTTATCCCGCCTGTGGCAACAATGAATGATGATGAGGAACCTGTGGCTCAGGATCCTATAGAAACCTATTGCCACACATGAGGGGGAGCAACAACAGCCTCAAACAGAAAATGTGCCAATTGAGGAGGCCCCTAGAAGGTCTCAAAGAGTTAGAAAATCAGCTATTCCTGCTGATTATGAAGTGTACAACACTGAAGAATTTCAAATGGAGGATGATCCCACCTCATTTGAAGAAGCCATGAAAAGTGATCATTCATCAAAGTGGCTTGAGGCCATGGAAGATGAGATGAGATCAATGAATGCAAATAAAGTTTGGGATTTAGAAATAATTCCTAAAGGAGCCAAAACAGTAGGCTGTGTAAATGGGTCTACAAAACAAAACTTGACTCTCAAGGGAATATAGAGAGATATAAAGCCCGACTTGTGGCAAAAGGTTTTACACAAAGAGAAGGGATTGATTACAATGAGACCTTTTCTCCAGTCTCATGTAAGGATTCCTTTAGAATCATAATGGCATTAGTGGCACATTACGATTTGGAATTACATCAGATGGATGTAAAGACGGCATTTCTCAACGGAGACTTAGAGGAAAATGTTTACATGGCACAACCGAAAGGTTTTTGTCATGGAAGGAAAAGAACGTTTGGGATGCCGCCCTAAAGAAATCTATTTATGGATTAAAACAAGCTTCAAGACAGTGGTACTTGAAGTTTGATCAGACAATAAAGAATTTTGGGTTTAAAGATAATGTTGAGGACAATTGTGTCTACGCAAAGTTTAAGAATGGGAAGTTTATCTTCCTTATCCTGTATGTGGATGATATCTTACTTGCTAGTAGTGATGTCAGTCTACTACTGGAAACAAAGAAGTTTTTATCCTCAAATTTGATATGAAAGATCTTGGGTGAAGCTTCGTTCGTTCTAGGGATCGAGATTCACCGAGATAGAAGTAAAGGGGTATTAGGACTGTCACAAAAGGCATACATAGAAAAAGTCCTTAAAGAAATTTAGTATGCACAATGTAGTCCCTCACCTGCTCCCTATAGTCAAGGGCGACAGATATGGGGATTTTCAATGCCCCAGGAACCAATTATGAGATCGATCAAATGAAAGTGGTTCCATATGCTTCAGCTGTCGGAAGCTTGCAATATGCTCAAGTATGTACGCGCCCTGACTGGCATTTGTTTACCCGGGTACTTGGCAGATTCCAGAGCAATCCTGGAATAGAACACTGGAAATTGGTAAAGAAAGTCTTGCGTTATTTGCAAGGAACGAAAGGCCTCATGATGACGTATAGAAGATCTGATTCACTCAATATAGTGGGATATTCAGATTCTGATTATGCGGGAGATAATAGAAAAATCCACGTCTGGATATGTGTTTACTCTCGCAGGGGAGCTATTCATGGAAAAAGCTCAAAACAAAACCGTCACTACATCGTCCACAATGTATGCCGAGTTTGTAGCGTGTTAGAGGCAACGGGGCAGGTGAACTGGCTAAAGAAGTTCATACCCGGTTTGAAGGTGGTTGACGACATCAATAGACCACTGAAATTATACTGCGATAATAATCCAGCAGTACAGTATGCTCACAACAATAGGTCAAGTGGTGCTGCCAAACACATTGACATAAAGTATTATGTTGTGAAGGATAAAGTCCGGGATCAAATGATAAGTCTTGAGCATATAAGTACCTGAAAAGATGCTCGCGGATCCGCTTACAAAAGGCTACCACCCACGTGTTCAGCAGAAATGTAGCCCCGGGCATGGGTTTAAGAGGAAAGCCTATGGATTCCTGGACTATAAAGGGCCCAAAGTTAAAGTAACTATTTCAGATCAGAGACGTACATTTGTAGCTGTTCAATCTACGGACGATTGACCGTGACGATGAGACATGCTCTATGCATCATCTTGTGAAGACATGAGTAAGGATAAAAGGATTTGAAGTTTTAAGTTTAAAGATAAAAGTAATAGTGAGATCAAGGGGGAGAATGTAGATTGATCTCCTGACCAATAAGCCCAACGGCCTATTGGGCCTTGGTCTCGCGCCCTGATCGGGGGCGCCCAACCCTACATGGTTGGTGGGCCCCCGTCGCAACTGCGCTAATATAAAGAGGTGGGGGCCGGCGGCTCAAAGTACGAGGTTCACGTGAGCCGCAAAACCCACCGACAAAAACCCTAGACCAGATCTCGAGAGGGTGCGCAGCCAGCGACGGGAAGCTCCACTGATCCTCGTCGTCGCCACTGCTACGCCCGACTGCACTGCATCGATGTCCGTGCACCTCTACTCCACCCGTCGCGCCCGTGTGCTGCCTCCATCACCGAACCCGCGATGGCTGCACAACCGCGACATCATCTGGAGGCTCAGGTTCATCACCAGTCCTCTCTCCCCTATCTCCCTCTCGGGTAGTGTTCTAGGTCTAAATGTGCATGTGTTTCATGGTTCTATGAGTTCATCCGTCTAGATCTACTCTAGTCGATCTAAAGAAAGTTAACAGACGGCGGCCGTCTAAACTGTGAACGTGCCCTTAGTAGTTCCAAAAACCTAGTACCATGTCTATAAGGAATTAAGGAGAAGAATTAAAATTGCTCACAGAGGCGCGTAGTAATCACTTACCGGTGCACGGAGTTTCCATGGAAATTGCCGGCATGGCACAGAGAACTATTACCAGCATCGTCACCAAAAGAACAGCGCATGCAGTATCTTTTTCATGCTCGGGGTTACCCTTTTCCAACAGTTCTGTGCTCTGGGTTATCCCTTTGCTGGTTGGCAAAGGCCTTTGCACACTGCTTTCACGGTCTTATATCAAAACATCCAAGAAGTGTTTTGGATGCAGTTAGCACAAAAGCATATCATCTTCTACAAGATGTGGTCACTGAGAAAGCACTGCCATCACTCGTTGTCAGGTGGCCTTTTGCAGGGGCTTTTATGTGTGGTACTAACATTTATTGTGACAATTATCTATACACCTTCACTCAAAAGTACTGTTATTTTTATATTTGTGATGGGTGATTGATGATGCAGACTTCAACTCGAGGAATTTGTACTACTCGAGGGGTTGCCGATGACGACGTCTGTGCTGGGAATATGATACAAAAAATACGTAGTACGTATGTGTTAGTAGTGATTGGACACTATATTCTTGAAAATAAAATCCCGTGTCTTAAAATCCTAACTATTTTCCAGTACATTTTTATTTTGGTCGGAATTCTTTTAAAAATTTATATATGTCTGATAATAATAGTGTACAGGGCGGATAGTTAATTCTGGTCCAAAACACTCCAACGAATAGAGCCAAACAAACGATTCTTATCTTAGAAACTATGAAGATGATCGTTTAGTCCTCAACTTTGCTTTTTGGGCTTGATTCATTTATAAAACTATCAAAGTGTATTTTGTTCTTTAAACTTTTATTTGTCAACACAAGGTTGTCTACGTTCTACGTGGACGCTGTACTGTTGCACCTAGTTAACTCGAACACATCAGCGATTGAGATAGAAAAATAATATTCATCCAAAAACTCTTTCGTGGTCATTAATAATTTCAAGCTGTTTATTTTTAGTGTTACTTATAATGGTACCATTTAATATATCCGACTAAATGATATTATGAGAGCATTTACAGTTTGCATCGAACACTATTATCATTAAGAATACATGGAATATTGAAACATAGCAGATCTATAATTTTGATATTTATGGTTGAAATTGTGCCTAAAATATAAGGTTCTCTTTTTGAATAGACAAAAAAAGTTGAAAATAAAAGTTAAATGCACTTTGATAGTTTATGGATGAAAGTGATCCCAAATGCAAAGTTTGAGAACTAAATAATCATCTTCATAGTGTTGGATGATTGATCCTAAAAACTAAAGTTTGAGGACCTAAACGGCCGTTTTAAAAGTTTAGGGATGAAATTAATCCTCGAGTAATAGTTGAGGACCAAAATAGCTATTGTGCCAAAAATATAGATATAGATGTATAAAGATGCACATTTTTTAGATAATGATAGAAATCCGGCCTCTATATCCACGTATGGATAACCCACATTAAAGTTTACAGGTCTTTAGACTCCAAACCTCAAAACTGAGGTACCCAAAAATGAAGACAACAAGACTAAGAGACTAGAAAGATTGAGCTTCTAGCTTCTCCATTGCTACAAACTTGCTTTCTTTTTGTGAAGTGGCAATCCTTCACTCCTCGTTTACTCAGAAACTCTTGATGTTAGAAACTCAGAAGCACCTACACAAGAACAACTCGAGGAACTCCACATTAATTAAGCAGGAAGACGTGAAACCACAGTGTCGGGTTGCCTGACGAGCCTTCTGGAAGGTAAGGACGCTAGCGGCACAAAAAGATGCTCTAAGGTAAAAGTCGCCATCCTGGTGTTCGGCCTAATTACCAATTACCTCCTCAACCACTACTGAATTCAGTTCTTTGCCGAGTGCCTGAGACACTCGTCAAAGGCCCAAATTACACTCGGCAAAGCCTTTGCCAAGTGCGGCACTCGACAAAGAACATATGGCAAAAATTGATCGGCAAAGCCCTCTTTGCCGAGTGTCTTTTATCGGGCACTCGGCACAGGCTTTGCTGAGAGCCCCCGGGGGCACTCGGCAAGAAAGCGACCGTCACAGCGCCAGCCCCGTTGACGGTCGCTTTGCCAAATGCCAACCCTGCAGACACTCGACAAAGATTTTTATTTTTAAAAAAAAAAAATTCTTTGCCGAGTTGCCCTCTATCCGGCCCTCGGCAAAGAATGTTTTTTATTTTTTTCTAAAAATTCTTTGTCGAGTGCCCCTTGTCCTCGCTCGGCAAAGTTTGAATTTTTTTTTAAAAATTCTTTGCCGAGTGACCTCTGGCCGGCACTCGGCAAAGTTTGATTTTTTTTTTAAAAATCTTTGCCGAGTGCCCTCTTGCCGGCACTCGGCAAAGTTTGAATTTTTTTTTAAAAATATCTTTGCCGGTACATGACCATGGTACTCGGCAAAGAATTTTAGAACGCTAATTCTGTCTCATCATTAGATTATACGGAGTATTTAGTCTAGCTTCCATAAGAGTTAAAACTTAAATACTCCATTAAATAGAAAAGCAACCCATCATTCTGCAAGTTTGTGGATGCCTATTTCGGGTCTTCCTTTAATACTCAAGGTTCATTTTTATAATATTTAAGTCCTATGTGGGTGGGCTGAACTGCTAGAATGTGTGTCGAGAAGTCACTAAACTTCACTATAGTGATACCATAATATTCGCATCCAGATACATCCTGCGCCTTTGCAATGACTTTGTAAGATAGTGGCAGACAGTTAACAGCAGCAGCAACTAATGTCTTTATAGTGCTCAATAAAGATGGTTATGCATTTCTTAGATATTATGTTGCACTTTCTATAGATGCTCTGCTCCACTAAGAACCACCATTGCTTATGTACGACATGTTTTTCACATTGAGAAATTTGAAGAAAAAAAAAGTACTGCAAAAATTCGAACAAAACTTGAAAAAAAAATACTATGTTGGATACCTCAAAATCGAGTTTCTGGCTCCACCCTAAAAACTGAGCATGGCATTCTAAAGGCTCTTAATTCATATATTACTCAATAAAAATATTATGCTTACATTTGGTATGTTGTGTTTAACGATGCATAATTGATGATCTCGGTTACCCTCTGCATATCTCCATGTACTGGTATCCTCTCAAAGATATAAACAGATCAGAAGTCCTATCACCCAGCATGCACATCATGTTAATAGTCCTGATCTTCAGATGCTTATTTAAAATTAATGTGTGCACCTCATCTCATACCAGTCTTAGGCTCTAAATATTCACAACAAGATATAACCTTTGAAGTTTTTACATAATGCTGCCACAAACTCTACCGATAAGAATTGGAGTTGGCAACTTGCAACTAGACAGTATACTCTATACTTGACACGCCAACGTGCAACAACAGTTGTGGTGATGAAGTAGCAGCTCAAGGGGGGCAAACTTTTCCAAAAGTGAGGGCAAACAAATAACAAATTGGTTACACACTAAAACCACGCCTTACAGAGATATAACAGTGCTATAGCTCTCAAGCAGGTCATAGTCAGCTAACTAAAAATGTAAATAGCAAATACTGGTAGAAGACCCTTGGAAAGAACCATACCTGGGGGCCTCCATTTCCGTGTGTAGCTATGTGCAAGGCAGTATTTCCTTTCTTGTCGCGCACATTGAGAATGGAAACATCAGCCATCAGTAACTCTTCCACTACATCTGTATTTTTGCCCTTCACGCATGTGAAGCGCAGTTTGTCCCTTCCTATCCTTGATCGGAAACGATTCCTGGATCCCTCTAAATGAGGCTTTGGACAATACATGGTATCCAATTCTGCAGCAGTATGTGGAGTCTTCCATTTTTCCGCACAATCCTATGCAGCTATCATCAGTGTCCAGTATAGCATTTACCACATCCAAGTGATCCTGACAGCAGCGGAGTAGAGAGGACTAGTGTTGAAGAGTCAAACTGAGCAAAGCCCGGGCCACCGCCGCTAAGAACTCTTTCACAAACCCCTGTTGCCAATTTCAGATCACCTATAAGTTACTTTGATCAAGGATAGGGGAAAAAGAACAGATGGCTACATTTCATATGATACTGCTTGATACATGAAAATACAATGCATCTTGACTTGTGTAACTGGGATGCATATACTATGAAGATTTGAATATATTAAGTTTCATATTAATTATCA